>NC_141107.1:20658145-20905645 GCF_041138505.1 Cibotium barometz | reverse complement strand
TACTCATGCAACTTTGACACTCCACAAGGGATACTTTAAGGGGCCTTTCATGATTCTAAAATTTGTTTGAAGAAAAAAAAGTACATGTCAAAATTTTAAAGCTATTATAATTAGATTAAAATATAAAGAAAATGTCTATTTAAAATTATAATTTTCTTCAATTCATGGTGAAAAACCTTGATCTAAGGCATAGTATAAATAGTTTAAAGAACACTTTCATAAGGCCTTATGTATAGGGACTTGTGCATAAGCCCTACATATATAGGATATTATATGCACAAGATATGTGCATAGGGCCTCTACATAAACCTTATGAAGAGACCTTATGCATCAATCCTATGCATAAGGCCTACATAGACTTTATGCATATGGCCCTTCGCATGTTGTATGCACAAGATACGTGCATAGGGCCTCTACATAAACCTTATGAAGAGGCCTTATGCATCAATCCTATGCATAAGGCCTACATAGGCTTTATGCATATGGGCCTTCGCATGTTGTATGCAGCACAAGATATGTGCATAGGGCCTCTACATAAACCTTATGAAGAGGCCTTATGCATAAGGCCTACATAGGCTTTATGTATATGGCCCTTCGCCTATTGTATGCATGAGCATAAAGCCCAATGCATAGGGTCTAAGCATAATGCATAGGTTGTAAGCATAATGCATAAGGCCTATGCATAAAAAACAGTAGGCCTTATGCATTATAAAAGAGTCTATGCATAAAGCCGACCTTATGCATTATGCATAAGCCTATTCATAAGGCCCTATGCATGGGCCTTGTGTAAAATGCACATGCCTTAAATAAAGGTCCATGAAAAAGGGCTCTGTATACAATGCATAATTCTCTATTGGCACATGCATATGCCTTATGCATTGTATACAATGCATAAGGCTCTATTGGCACATGCATAGGCCTAATGCATAGCCCTTATGCATAAGGGCTATGTATAAACCTCATGCGTAAGGCCTAGTGCCGCATAAGGGCTATGTATAAACCTCATGCATAAGGCCCATGCATAAAGGCTTCCCTATGCATAAGAGCTATGTATAAACCCCATGCATAAGGCCTAATGCATGGGGTTTATGCAGGCTATGTGCGAATATGATTAATTAGTGCCCTTACGGGTGCTAATTAATCATTGTGAGGTGCCAAGATTTTAACCTTAGGCCGTAAGGTTTTAACCTCAGAGTAGCAAAAAAAAAGGATCATTCGTAGCTCTCTCTCTCTCTCTCTCTCGTGATGGAGGTCACAACCTCAAATGGCCAGAGACTATTTGTAATTTATTCCAAGCTGAGGCGGTTAAGGAAGGATCTAGAGAAGCCTTCAGAATTTGATTTTTTTTTAACGTCACATCTCCACACCTCACTCCTAAGGTTATACCACCTCAACATATTAATTAATTACCAAACTAAATTTGGCACCCATATAAGGCCTAATGCATAAGGGCTATGTATAAACCTCATGCATAGGCCTTATGTATAAAGGCCGCCCTAAGCATAAGTTGTGAGGCTTTGTCTCACTTAAGTAAAGGTAATGATCATAGTGGAAAAAGTTAGAAACATGTTTTTTTTTCTTGAACACCACTTGGAGCCCTATCTCTTGAACAAACTCCACTTGAAGCCCTATTTCTTGAACAAACACCACTTCAAGCTTCTTCACTTAAATATGTATGTGCAATATCCACAATTTCAAAATACATACAAAATACATTTATCCACAAGTTCAATGCATGTCACACCATAGGATTGTTACACATGTGCAAGAAATTCTTTCTCAAAAGATATAATCAATTATAGATCACGTTCCATTGAAACATCTTCCTACAAGAGCTCATAACCTCCCGACCACTCCCCCTGAGCAACATAAGTAGGACCCGCACTCTCCTACCAAGTTCCCCCACCACATTGGTAACATGTATCATGATCTCGTAGGATTTGAGTTACACCATCCCCACATAGAGGTGCAACAACCTAGGACTTCCTCAGAAGTCAAACATGCACCACAATGATGTGTCGAGAATTGCCACTGCAATGGGATCCCATCTTAACTCCGCAAAGTTAAGTTTTGTAGAAGTCGGGCACCCAGCATCATGTAGAGTGTCCAACCAACCACCATAGCGGGCCCTAACATATGACTCTGTAGAGCCCCTTACTTTGCATGAGAAAAAATTGAACATACAATGCTTCATATACTATTACAACTTTTTATGCTCTAGACATGCAATTCTTTCTAAGAAAATACCCTTTATTCCTAGACATGCAATTATTTTCATGCTCTAGACATGTAATACTTTCTAAGAAAAGAACCTTTATTCCTTGGATCTTGTAGAGGTCTTCACCCTTGTCCTAGATCATTTAGTTCAATAAACCTATGAATTGGTCAGATTAATTGCATATTGTATGGTTCCCTCCTTTGAGCACTTGATTTTCTTCCTCTTTAAGGTTCTAAAGAAGTCCCCTATGAGACTTGTGTGAAGTTCTAGGGATAAGGGGAGTGATTTGTTCCATATAGACACTTTGAAATCACACTTCTTAGGACCATTACTTTCCCATTTTGAAGGTAGTAGGAAATAGATTTACTTGGGTTCTTATCCCTTAGGTTCTCATACATCACATTTATGCACAAGATGGTGTTCACATCATATGCCACCCATTATGTTTTCTTAAAATCCCCCCTTTAAATGGTTAACAAAACACCATAGGTTATCATGAATCACATTTATGCACAAGTTGGTCTTCACACCATATACCACACATCTTGTCTTCTCTAAATCCCCCCTTCAAATGGTTTAGGTCTTCATGCACCAAAATTTTCCCACTCAATGGATTCACTAAATGAGATCTCTATCATCAATTGAGTCACTTGAAAGGGTAGTTTTCTATGTCTTCCCTTGAAAAATCTCAAAGCTTCAAGTATCCCAATTTGATCCAAAAACAACCTTGAGAAACTAGATGAAACCATCACACGCATTAATGGTTGAAAAGTTCCGTACAAAAAATGGTTCAACCAAAATATCAAAATAAGGATAACTTCATGAAGTTCCTTTTGTCAAAAGCTTTAAGTATCCCAAAAATGAACTTAGAGAAACTAGATGAAACTATCACATGCATTAATGGTTGAAAAGTTTCGTAAGAAAAATATCAAAAATAAGGAGAACATGAAGGTCCTTATGTTCAGGGTTAGTTTGAACAAGAAGAAGAAATTGAAGTATCATGGTATGGGACAATTCAGAATCACGGAGATCACTCCACACGGTCTAATGAGAATTGAAACTCTTGATGGGATGAAATGGAAGTTTACATCAATGGGAGAAAACTGAAAAAGTATTATAGACCCCTGAACCAAGACATGCTAGCCCAAGTATATAAGAAAAGGTTAGAAAAACAAGAAAAAGTAAGAATTAAAAAGCAAGAGAAAAAGCTAAGGCCCATGAGGTTAATGCCAAATTTTAAAAAAATACATATGAACATGGGTCCACACAAATCACTAAAAGATGAGGACTTGGACATTGAATCGGCTAGGTAAGCCTTGGGTAAATTAGAAACTGAGCCTACAAGGGCTAAAGTGGTAGCTCATGCATGATGGTGCAAGCCGACGAGGGATCTTTAAAAGTTGATAATCCATTTCATAAAAAGGTGTGTATGATGCCTCTCTAGAATAATAGGTACTACTGGGGTGAATGTAGATTAGTGCAACTAATTTCAACATGCAATGGGTAGACAAGATGACTCTCAACTTAAGAAGGATACTGACACAATGAAGGTGTATGCGATGTCTACATGGACCATGGAAGAATATGTATTGCGAGGCCAAATGTGGATTAGTGCAAATAATTGCACCATCCAACAAACAAACAAGATGGCTCATAACTCAAGGACAGTGATACGATCACAGTGCCACTTTAAAGCCCCATCAAATCCATAGTACAAGTCATCCCAAGCTCACAACACAACTTCTTCTCCCTAGTCCTATCACAACAACAAGTGTAAGTAGAAGAACCAATGTTAAGCTACCTAACAGAGGAGAATTCAACAAATAAATTAGCACCTCCCCAGTCAAGGGCTCACCATCTTGAAGGAAATGAGTAAAGAAACATCTTCTATAATCTTTATTGAGATATTGAGCTCAACTAGTGCTACGGACATTGATGACCCACATTGATAATAGCTTCTACACTTACGTCACTGGAATGGATGGTGAGATTATGGCTGATATGATTTTAATGTTCTATAGGTTGTGTGATAGCTACTTTAGTGTACTAGAGTTATGGCATAGTTATAATGCCAACTCATGGTAGTCCGGCCGGTTCACACTATGGAATGACCACATTGCATGATTATGGTGGTAGGAGAGTACTTTCCCTTATAATATATAGTCTGATCTCTTTAGTTTATGGTTATAGAGAAAAGGGAATAGAAAAAAAAATCAACCATGTATCTCTCTTGTGTGCTTGTCTACTCTTGTGAGCGTGTGTTTGCTTGCAAAGAGCTCACCGTCATCTTCTCCCATTTGTGTGCTTGTCTACTCTTTTGTGCATGTGTTTTCTTACAAAGATCTCAAGGCATCTTCTCCCCCACATACTTCTCATGGTATCAAAGCGTCAGTTTATGTGTAAAGCCTAAGAGGCAAGCAAGAAGTAAGCAAAGGAAGTGGTACACAGCTAAGGATAATTCCATCTTTTTCTCTCTTTGATTTCGGAGCAATAGCTTTAGGTAGCTGTGAGAGAGCTACATGCGGACAAAGAAGTCACTATCTTAGATTGAGGCATCCTCCCTAGTGAGAAGGAAGAAGACATTGTTGTTACCTTTGTTAACGGACCTTTTGTACATTTTATAACATCCTCCCTAGTGAAGGAAGAAGACACTGTGTGTAGTTACCTTTGTTGAACACTGACCTTTTGTACATTTTATAGCATTTGGTCCTATTTTAGCACTATAAGTTTTCGCAAGCACTCTATGAAAGTGTCAATTTTGACTATGTATGCATAATTTCTTCTTGGAGAAAAGTTACGCATAAATTTGGTTGCAAGATAGTATGTGCAGGGATTATGAGATTTGCAGATGTATGTTTGTGTGACTATTCCATATACTGTTGTAGTATAACCTGTGTATGGTATCAGTATGTTGAAGTTTGTTGTAAGTGCAAAAGTTTTTGCAAGCACTATTTGGTAAGTTGCACATTAAGATATCTGACATCTTGTCATAAATTGTTGTGAGCTGCTAGAAGCTAGACAAGAATAACTTCCAAGCATGGAAGCTCAAGATGACCAATTTCCTTATGGTGGGAAAATGATATTGAGAGGTCATCACAAGTGATGAAAAGGAGCTAGAGATTGCTAAAGAAAATCCAACCCCACAATAGGTGCATACATATAAAGCATGGCATGAAAGACCCAAAAATGTTTTGTATTGGTTGGTTGTCTCTGTCAATGTGGCATACTCTATGATTGTGAATTTAAAGGGATGTAAAGATACACCTAAGGAGGCTTGGGATACCTTGGTGAAGATGTACGTTACAAATTCTCTTAAACTCACAAGATGCAGCTAAAGAAGGAGATGCATAATGTGACTAGAGGGAAGCAGAGCATCAATGATTATTGGGTGAAGGTTAAAGGGCTTGTAGATGCCCTTTACTTCTATTGGATCACTATCTAGTAGATAAATATGATATGGTATCGATGACCTTGAGTGCTCTTGGTAAGGAAAAGAATCAGTTTTAGACCTTCATTGGAGTCTAAGAGAACTTTCCAAATTTTCACAAATTGATTGCTCTCCTCATCTGTGAGGAGATGAATATTGGTGGAGGTTCATCCTCTAGAAACTCACATGAGAAGGCCTTCTACTCAGATATAGGTAGAGGTAGAGAGAGGCCGAAGTGTAGGTCTTTTTGGTAACATAAATCTGTTGTTGGAGGTGGCAATTCTCATAGCTACTCTTGGGTTATCGCATGACTGGAAGTTGTGGTGGATTATCCCATAAGAGCATGGGAAGTCAAAGAGCCATATATAGGGTTGTTAGAGAAACGGTAAGATAAGTTCATAAGTACACCATAAGAGTCGCCCCGACTCAAATTACTATATTTCCCAGCTGAAATTTCGAAGTGTGAAACACGAGGGGTCCATTGTGTGAAACACAGTTCATGACATGAGACATAGTCTGCTACTTCACGATGTGAACTATGTAGTCTATTGTTTCACGACAACAAGAGTTAACTCGAAAGAAAACCAGTTGTAGTGGTTAGAGTAGTGATTTAGCCTATTGAAACACATTCTCATGCACTTGAGGTCAGGGAAACTCATTGGAGATGACCTTACCCCCGACAATAGTCCATCTAGTCACCCAGGTTCTTCCTACCATAGAAGTGTTAGTTCAGGTCACTCGATGACCACTCAATTCAGTGTTGCAGCTTGGAGAAATCTGACCACCATAGAAACAAGTAGTGAGGAATCCATGGAAGAAGGGCTAAGATTCTCTGGCTTTGGAGAGGAATAAAAACTAGCTTCTCCTGTGAAGTCCAGCGAAATCTTTGATATGGCCAGGGAATTTTTTGGTCTCTAGTATGGCATGGAAGATGAAGCACAATCTACGAGCACGGGCCCATTAACAAGCACAGGACACAGTCTAAGACCGGACTTACTAACCCAACCTTTTGGTCCCAAGAATGCTAACACAGTGAGGATTAGTGGGATGATCCCTAGGGTTAGGGGAGATAAGGAAAATGTTGCCAAATAGGTCAAATCTTCTTCTCCCCAGATCTGAGGAAGTGGAAGTGGACTTGGAGGTGGCTGAAGCCAGAGCGACAATTATGGCCTACTGAGCTTAAAAAGGCAAGATCTCGGCATGCAAAGAACAATGGCGGAACAGAGGGAAATGGATAATGTGAATCTGTTTCGACCACGTGGCAAGGATATAGAAACATCTAGAAATTCCACTGATAATATGTGGATGGGGGTGACAAAAGGAGGGATACCCACCTTAGAACCCATCAATGAGAGGAACCAAAGATTGATCAAAGCCTTGAAACACAAGAAGAGGTGGACAATATACCTAGGTCATTTTTAGGAGGAGAGGATTGACTCTACACAAGAGAGGATATCCAAGAAATGATCAATGATGCCACATTCTTGCAGAGCATGGAACTTTTAATCCAACAAAGGCAGGCTAAGGCTACTAACAATGAACTAGGTGATGAGGAATTACCCGAAACCAGCCACATAGACTTGAGTTGAATAGAAGAACCAATGCGAGAAGAGGACTAGGTCTAGGTAGGGGGTAGCTCCTCGAAGGCCAATTGTGGATCTTAACACAGATCTAAATGCGATCACAAGGGCGGATCATGTGAGATTAGGTTTCTCAGCACAAAATCCTCTTCGAGATTATCTGGTATTAGCTCGACCGACCACTCTAGATACATGCTGTAAGTTGGCGATTGAATATAAGGATAACATGCTTGAGTTGCCACCACAACTAGAAGACGCCAAGGCAACTTTGGTAGTGGCAACATCACAAGGGTCCGGTCACATCAGGAAGCAGGATCCAAGAATAAGCAAGTTGGCAACATGACAATCGAGGAACTTAGTAATGCCATCTTGGAGAAGTTAAAGGTCAGGGATGGGAGAGAAGCATCAGGGAATAGAACCTAGAGACATAGGCAGTCTCGCACAACCATACTGTCCACAACTGTCAAAATGCCGCTGGGACCATTGCTATGCAACACGTCGGTGTTGTGGGCAGATGTCAAGGACTGGGTAGAAGGAAGAATGAACCCAATGTCCAATACATAAGAGAGTCAGTCACCTCTAGCAGAAAGAACCTAGTGCCTGAGGAAGGGGGAGCACCCAGACTCATCAAAATACCCATCAACCAATTGGGCCGGTAATATGAAAGTGATGACAACAACGAATGCCACAATGTACCAAGCACTTGCTATCCTGGATGGAGGTGTGAGTGTGAACATCATCACCAAGAGATGTTGGGAGAACTGGGGAAAACCAGAATTAGAAAGGGCAGATCTACTCGTCATGGCGGATGGGACATCTTCAAGACCTATGGGGCTATTAATTGGCTTAAGGTCTTTTCGTTCCGTTACCATCATACATTTGTTGTAATGGAATTTATGTGCCACCGCCCATCATCATCAGCACCCACTTACTAAACCCGACAATTTCCCAGTCGGTACCCTGCTTTTAGCAACCATTCGCATACCACACTATTGCCATAAAGCTTCCAGATCTCCCGCATTTGCTCCGAAAAAAAAAACATGTGCATATACCAGCTTACTGCCAAACCACCCAGCCTGTACACTTGGCAACGCTCTCAAAAGCAAAACCTCACACACGCCATGCACACGTATGTACAAATTACCAACTCCTATTTTGTCCACACAACGGCAATTAAAATACTACCTTATTCATTAGACCAAGCGCTTCACCTTGGGCTTCACCAATTCTATTGGTGGTGAAGAAAAAAGATGGGTCTATGATGTGGTTATATGTAGACTACTGTGGTTTGAATCAAATCATGATTAACAATTAGTACCCTTTGTCACGAATAGATGAGTTGTTTGATCAACTCCAAGGGGCAAAGTACTTTACAAAAATCGATTTATGATCCAGATATCATCAAGTGAGAATTCGGAAAGCAGATGTCCAAAAGACAGCATTTCGAACTAAGTTTGGTCACTATGAGTTTTTAGTCATGCCCTTTGGTTTAACTAATGCTCCGGCCACATTCATGACACTCATGGATAGTGTCTTGAAACCCTATTTAGGAAAATTTGTTGTGGTTTTCCTAGACGATATCCGAATCTACAGTCGTACAAAGAAAGAGCATCTCAAACACTTACGACAAGTATTTGAGTTACTTAGGCAGTATTCACTTTAACCCAAAGAGAGTAAATGTGAATTCTTCGTAAAAGAAATTCAATATTTAGGCCACATAATCTCAGAACATGGAATTCGTATAGATCCAATGAAAGTGAAAGCCATATTGAAATGGCCACATCCCACAAACCTAGAAGAATTACAAATTTTTCTTGGTTTGTCTGGATTTTATAGAAAGTATGTTTGAGATTATGCTAAGATAGTTGTTCCCATAATGGATCAGCTTAAAGGAAAGGGAAAGACCTTCGCTTGGGGGGATTCCTAGCAAAGAAGTTTTGAAAAACTTAAGGTAGCTATACCTACAACTCTCATTCTCCAAGTTACCAATCTGAATCAGCCCTTTGTGGTAGAGACAGATGCGAGTAATGATGTAGTACGAGTAGTCCTTTTACAAGGGAGGGAACCTATTGCATTTGAAAGTAAAAAGTTGGAAAGAGCTCAACAAAATTATTCATCCTATGAAAGGGAGTTATATGCTATTATTCATGCCTTAAAGAAGTGGAGGCATTATTTATATGGTTCCAAATTCGAAATAGCCTTTGGTCTTTTGAGTATCAAATGGCTATCTAGATAAAGGAAGTTGAAAGGTCGAAAGACTCGTCGAACAAAGTTGTCAAGAGTTTGACCTTCAACTTAAAGAAAAGAGTTCTTACTTGTAAGGGGTAGCGCATTGATGATCCACATGATGCCCATGTGTGGTGTGCCATAGTGATGAGATGGTACTCCTCCTAAAGTATCTCAAATCCATCATACCTTTCTTTTGGTTGATCGATAAGAACTATGATCAACTTTGTGAATCTGACAACAGCTACTATGTCTGGATAATCTGGAGTTATACACCATGCTTGTATCCATGTGAGTAATTGTTGTCGTTGACTTGTGATATCCTGGAATGTTGATGGTAATAATTGAGGGAATTTGTAACATACGTGAGAGTCTCTTGCTTTGCTTCGTGGAACTGGAGTGGAGTGAGCCGTCTTTTGATTGGCATGTAAAGTGGATCCACTCGTTGTGTTGGCGGGGAGCACTGATACTGAAAATTGTATTCTAGCACTGTCAAGAACTCTTTGCACCAATCAGGATGTATGCCAAAAATCTTTTGTCAGGGGTTGGTATCATCTGTTCTGATTGCTGTATAACCTCCCCTGTGTACTGGGTGTTGTTTGTACCATTTGCGAAAACAATATAGCTGATCATCATGAATGTCATAATTTGGATTTTAAATAGATCGGCCAAGTGTGGATTGACCATCTTGGTGTGACGAGCCGACATTCTCCCACAAGGTCCCCTCTCCTCCCATTGGTAGTAGCTCTTCAAATCTAGTACATAGGGCTGCCTTTGTGACTCCATGTTAGACTATGCATCCGGTAGGATTCTTTTGGTAGGCTCAAATGTTGTGATTTTCATTAGCACTTTAAACATGAGTTTAGGCTTAAAGAGGGGATTTCTTGCTTGGATGAAGCCCTCTTCTGCAGAGCTGGACAAATACCCAGGAACATTTGTATCAATAAAAGCGTGTATGCCATCCTGAGTGTGAAGATCACGTACCTCATTGAGAAGCCTTGGTGGAGATAGAGTTGGTGCCGACATCTCCTTGGGGCAAGAGGGTTAGTGGGAAAATCAACGCCGGGGATAGACGAGAAGTGAGAGAAAGTACAATCAGCCGCAACTTTGTTTGTAGGAGATAGACTAGGAAAGGGATTTAGTAATTCATTGGGCACAATGGAAGTAAACACTGGATAAGTAAAAGAAGTGGAGGATCTTGGTGTTTCTTTTTGACCCTCTCCTAAACTTTGGGGGTGGTTGGGTGGGCTTGTTAGTTTTCATAAATTCTTGGAGGTCAAGTATATCTGTTGTGGTTATATTAGGATATTCAATATGCTCCTTATCAAAATTATAAATCACGTCAGTGAGCATAGCCTCCAAATGCTTATGGATGTTTCTATAGAGTTTTATAATACCAAGCGGATGATATAATGTGGATTCAAACATATTTAGATGTTGATGGGTATTATAAACTTCAATCCAGCCTAATTACCCATTGGTGGCTACGTGCAACAACTTTGTAGTTGGCTGGTGTTATTGGTATTTCATCTGGTAGAAACAGGTCGCGTTTATCGAAACTATATCTAGGATGTCCGATTGTCGTAGCACCTGACACCAACTACGAAGGTTGAGCACTACAGGATGTAAGGGGAAGAAGAAAATATTAGATGGGTCAGTAAGGACTATATCCCCTTGAAGGATTCCCATTACTAAGGTTGGGTTTCCAATCCTTTTCATGTTCTGATGAATTAGGTCTTCTAAACTGAGGTCTTCTGTGAGGTTAATTTTGTATTGAAGAGAAGAGAGAGGGTTAGTGTAGATAAAAACAATATTAGAATTTGCGGAGGGGTCCAAGGAGTTACTTGCAATGAACCTATCTCCTCGATGAGTTGTCATCCTTTGAGATTGTTGCTAGAGGGTGAGATGTCATTCTAGTTCTTGAATCCTAGAATCTTTGTTTGTAAGGAGTCCAGAGATGGCTACCTCATGCACATCTCGAGCAGCAGGGCCAGCTCTTTATATCTTCATGCAGCTTCCTCTTATGCCATCCTTGAAGTGGTGGCTTGAGCATTAGCCTCTTCAACTTGCCTTAGCCGCTCCTCTACCAAGATTTGGCTACTGGGGTTAGTTTACTAGTGTACATGTTCAAGTACATGTTGATGGTGGTGGCTGACTAGCATCATCTGATCTATCTCCATTGTCTTTGCATATTGATCACCTCATTGAGGGCTCTCAGCTTTTCAGCATGTGCCTTGTTTAGTTTCTCTCTTTTGGTTTGAAGGCTCATCACTTTCCTATTCTGTGAGACAGTAATGGATTCTTTGAGTGCTTTGATCTGCTTGGTATATCCTTCCTCTTTAGCTTGGAATGTAGCATGTGTTTCCTTTAGCTGTTGTGTATGTTGCACCTCTTTCTCCTTGGTATGTGCCATTTCCTTTTGTAGTTGTTCCTTTGCTTGATCTACCTGTGCCTTGAGCTCTACATTTTCTTTGGTTGTCCAGACTATGGTTTTGTTGAGAAGTTGATTGTGCCCATCCAAGGTTTGGAGCCTTGCCTCCTATTCTTCGGCTGCCTTTAAACCCTTCAAAATTACCTCTTTATGCGTGGCATCAGCTGCTATGTGTTCCTTAAGAGTGTGCACATGTTCAGTGGTATCCTGGACCTATTGCTAGAGCTCAGCATTTCTGTCATGCATCATATGAGCAGTGAGCAAGTGACAACGCCATACCCGTTGTTCTTGGGACCATATTCCTGCACTTGTGGAGGTTAAGCCTTTTGTTTCATGAATTTGGTGCTATAACAGCTTGTCAAGTCCTTCCATGTTCTGTTCTAGGAAACGATCGACCTATAGATTGTGTAAGAAGGACCCTTCCTTTATAGTGTCTTCAGTGTCCATTCTCCTTCGCTTGTGCTGGGGCTTGGAGTTTCGTTAGTTCTCTTTTTCTTCTTAGCTTCTTGATCATTTTGAGTAGTCTCTAGGTGTGCTGAAGTGGCCTCTTCATTATTTTCACACACATCTGTTTGTGGAACTGATTGTACGTCCAAAGCTTGTGTGGCTCCTATCTCATCTGAAATGGGGAGATCCTATAGTGGTGAGAGATTTTTGAACACATTGGTGGTCGGGCTGGTAGGTGGTGTTTGTATGATTGACTTAGGGACTATGTTCATGCTCTCCATACCCAATTCTATGGTTGTTACCCCTAGCATTGGTTGGTGTTCCCCAAGGGTAGCCTGCTGATACGATGCAATCTCTGTGGGGCTACTTCTTCTTGTAGGTGCTTTTTCTCCTCTTCCACCTGCTATAGGTTGCCCCTCATCTTTTTAGGCTTCCTTGTCTTCTTACTTTCTTTGACTTTCTTGGCCATTTCCTGTATAATCTCCTATGTCTCCTTTTACGATAGCTTGTCCTTATTGCTGCAATTTTTTTGGAATGTGGGCAGGTGGCTCCATGACTTCTTCGTCCTGAGTTATCTCTGCTTCCTGTGTACCTTGGGAAATGGGGATGTTTCTTGCATGGTTGAGTACTTTCATGAGTAGGTAAGGATTGTATACCTTTGATTGGTGAGATTTTAGATAATTCTCCATCTCTCTGTGTATATACCATGCCCAATCTTCCAATTTCTCCTCATGTACCCTTGCGATTCGATGTGGAGAGGTATCTTGTTGTATCTATCTACTAGTTTCACTTGCATGAGCATTGACATTGCTCTGCAAGCTCTTTCATCTACTTCCTCCCGTATATTTTCGTATTCTTCCCCATTCGAGTTGTAGGCAACCTTTGTTAGCATGTCATCCATGGGCATTTGATCAAGTGGATGTGACTGAATGGGGGGGAAACTATAGAGCCTCAAGGATCATGTCCTCTGTGATGAGAACTTGCTTTGTTGTGCCATCAGGTTTCGTGATGGTACCCCTCTTGGTATTTCTATTGTAGGACTTGAGGAACTCTGTACACATACTAATGGGTTTATGGTGTAGGGGAGGACCTCAACCATCTTGCCAAGTCCCATCTTCTCGAGCTTGTTCTTTACATTCGTCTCTTCCAAGATCTTTAGGCACTCAAGGCTGTGATATTGGAAAATGATTTTTCCTTGATTCGCCTGTATGTCAGATTGGGTCATTGTGCCCTGTAACTCATGTGCATACGGCCCCCCCAAATAGGTCAACTTGGGGATCCGTTGGTCAACTTGGGGATCTGTTATGCTCTCTTCTTCTTCTTGGCCAGTGATCCTATAGCACTAGCCTGAGTCACTGCCAGGCTTCCCTCAAAGTATGGGTTTGAGGTTCCTGAGGATGCCATCTGTAACATTAGCATTAAGGCATGCCATTGTTGAGAATGGTAGAACCTCGCGGCCTTAGTGTGTGTGTGTGTGTGTTATCTTCTAAGCATTGGTGTACAATGGGAAGAGTGTTAGTGTGGTGAGCAATGAATCAATAAAGGATGGGTGTGAATTAGTGTTTGTCCTCATGAGTTAGTCTTATTTCGTGAAGTAGAAGGGCTAATTCCGTGAACTGGCAGGAGCGTGAAGTACTAATTGGTGAACCAACCAAGCCGTGAAATGGAAGTGCATGAACTATTAACTCCTAATGTTGCAGAGCATGAAATGTTAAATCATGAACTAGCTATGTCGTGTGATGCGAATATGTGAAGGGTTAAAGCGTGAAGTAGTTAAGTCGTGAAGTGGTAGTGCTACGTGAACTGCTAGTTCGTGAACTAGGAAGGTGTGAACGATTAAAATGTGAACTAACAGTCCGTGATGTGGGAGTTCATGAAATAGCAGAGCGTGAAGTGTTAGTTTGGGAACTATGAAGATGTGAACTATTAGTCCATGAGGGGTTAAAGCATCAAATGTTAAACTGTGAATGGGCAAAGCCGTGAATTGCTAGGCTATGAAGTGTTAATTCATGAAATGTTAAACTATGACTGGGCTAAGCCGTGAACTGCTAGGCTATGAAGTGTTAGGTCGTGAACTATGAAGACGTGAATTGTTAGTCCATGAACTAGCAGTTCCTGATGTGTTAGTTTGTGAACTAGAAGGTGTTAACTTGTGAAGTAGAAGTTCATGATTTGGCTTAGGTTTGTGGGTTAGTTATTGCATTATTGTGTGAGTGAGTTATTTGTGTGAGTGAGTTATTTAGAAGGTGGATTATCATTCTATTCTCCGTGAAACTGAGATGTGGTGTTGATCCGTGAAATAGTAGACTGCTATTTCATGTGTCTAATCCCACATTCATTTGTGAGTGTGAGGGGGACAAAATGATGGACACGATGCAAAAAAAAGAATAGGTGCAAGCGTTTTAGGGTTTCATGCAATAGATTCAAGCAATGACACTGTAACCAAATGATTGAAGTAATCGAAAGGAAGGCTTCGAGTTCCTAGCTCAAAGACAAGTGCTGTGGAAGGCGAGGAGAACTCAATGCAGACAGAATGCTGGATGGAGTGCAAACAATTTTCGCGCACGAGTAGCTTGAGAAGAAGACGAATAGAATGCACAAATGGAAAAAGATGATGTATCTATTGCCTAGGCGTGGCCCCGAGCGATGGCCCTCTTTGGGTATGCCACATGTCCGCCTGTGATTCATGGAGGCTTTTTGATCATTTCACAACGTGAATTGGCATGAGTCGGTTCACGACGTGAACTAGCATATCCCTTATTCATGTAAATATTGATACCCTATGGATTAATATATGCTCAATCATTCCAAGGCCACACATTATGCATTCAGAGGAGTAGAAGAGTACACATGAAACGAATGAACATGTTTCATGGCATAAAAAGCATACCCCTTTACCTTATACCCACTTTCTTGGAGCTAGGTATCCCTTGTCATCCTCCTTCCTTTTATTACCACGGAAACCAATGTTGTACTTGGGAGCTTGTGGGTATGTGTTATTGTAACCGCCTTTGTTCATGGCATAAAAAGCATACCCCTTTACCTTGTACCTTGTACCCACTTTCTTGGAGCTAGGTATCCCTTGTCATCCTCCTTCCTTTTATTACCACAGAAACCAATGTTGTACTTGGGAGCTTGTGGGTATGTGTTATTGTAACCGCCTTAGTTCAGATTGAGAATTTTTAAGTTTTCCTTCCATCCAATGGAGGAGTACATCCACCGAATCCTGGTGAACTAATTTTGTTTCCTGTGTAGGTAGGTGCATGTCTTCATTACCCTGGTCCACAACTTGGTTCAGCATTATCTCCTTGGTGGATGACATTGGTAGTGTCGCACTCCCTTGTTTACTTGGTTGAACTAGTTTCTTCTTCCATATCAATTTTGGTGCTGCCTTAACACTTGATTGAGCAGGGACCTGATTATGTCTATGGCTCTCTACGGTTCTTCTGAAGGTACACACAGTCTTGGGTTGTGGATTGGTTTTTGGTACCCATACCGTTGCATTTCCTTGATAGTAGCCCTGTCCTGCTAATAAGTCTTTTCTAACCCACCTCTTTTGAATGTTTAGTTGTGTGCAAGCTTGCTTGGAATGCTGCTTTCTCTCCTTGGTTTGATTCCCTTCTCTTTTGCCTATAACATGGCTTTCTTGCCTTGATACTCACAAGGTTTTGTCTGTATCATAGCATCCCTAGGCTCGAAGCTGGGCTTTGGGAACCCAGTGTTGTTTGACTGGATACCTTTGCTCCTTTTTTGTGGTTCTCTTGAATGGGGATGATGTTTTGATGTGGACACTTATTCTATTGAGTTCTCATCCTTGCTTGGCATCGGTGGCTCCATGTCGCATGTAACAACTTGTTTTCCCTTGTTTAATGGACTCCATATTGGAAGGGTGATGGTTTCTTTGTCATCATTGAGTTGTACTTTTCATTTTTCCCATTGGATGTGACAGTTGCTGGTGCAAATCTAGGATTGTCCAAGATGCATCTCCTCTTCCATGGTTTCTACAAGCATAACAAATACCTTCCCGACCAAGGGATTATTTCTGATTGAGATGTGTATATTCAAAAATCCCATTATTTGTGTAACAGATGGATGCACACTGCAAACCTGTGCATTAGTTGCCTCTAGGGGGGATTTGTTTAAAGCTACCCATGCTTCATAGGAAATAAAGTTATGACTTGACCTCATATCAATCAATCCGATGCTTGTTGTGTGACTACCCTTTATAGTAGAGACTTACACTAAGTCATGTAGGTTCAATATCTAAATCATCCTTATCAAGCAAGGTGAGCGAATCCATGTTCACATGTAGCGTTCTCCCTTGGAGTCTTTGTTTTTCTTTGGCTTCCCTTGCCTTGGCTTCCTCTTGAGCTTGTCTGATCTTTTCCTTGACTAACTCTTTCTTCTATTTTAGAAGATGATCTTGTGTGAGCATTTCCTGGGTCAGGGGTCCATAATACTTCTTGAGTTTTCTTCCGTTGATATATCCCTCCATTTCCACCCTATCGATGGTTTCAATTCGGACTGACCCTTGAGGGGTGATTTTGGACACTCTAAACGGCCCTAACCCTCTGTATTTCAGTTTCTTTTTCTTGGTGCTTCCAACAACACACTTTAGGATGAGGTCCCCCATTTCTAGTTCTTTTGTGTTTCAAGACATGGTCAAACCAGTGTTTTCTCCGTAGTTTTTCGACCAACCCCATGCGATCCAATTAGCCAAGTTTCATCGAGTTTCTCTAAGTCAACCAACCTCTTGACTAGCACATTCTCTACGAGTCTTTCTTATACTGCAATATGCAGGCTTAGATTTAAAAATTCCATAAGCATTACCGCATCAATGCCATAAGCTAGATAAAAGGGAGTGTATCCCATCGCTACCTTATATGATGTATGATATGCCCATAGTGCTACAGTCATCTTGTGTTCCCAATCCATGTGACTTGCTTCTTTAGTCAAGATAGCAAACAAAATCTTGTTTGTGCTCTCTACTTGGCCATTTGCCTATGGGTAATAAGGTGATGATTTTCGATGGACTACAAGGAATCCTGTGAGTAACTATTCAATCACCTCATTGATGAAATGTGAACCCCGGTCACTAACTAATTCAATGGGCAGCCAAATCTGGAAATGATCTGTTCATATAAGAACTTGGCTGTAGTTCGAGCATCAACTCTTTTTAGAGGCTCTTGCCTCCTCCCACTTAGTGAAATAATCCGTGGCCATGATCACATAACGGGCTTGTGACACATGCGTTGTTGGACTAATAGGCCCAACAAAATCAATGCCGCATTTCTCAAAGGGTTGTCTCACAGTTACAGGGTTGAGTGGCATCTTGTCCTTTTTTTTAAAGAATAGCAAACCGTTGACATTCCTCGCATCTTTTCACAAATTCTATGCCATCTCCCAATAACGTAGGCCCACGACAGTCCTGCTTAAAGCACTTTGCAAGCTATAACTTCTCTCGCAAAATGTCCTCCCGGCTATTCCCAAGTATGCTTCTTCTAAAATCGTGAGACGAACTCATCTTCTCACACACATCTCCTGAGGATATCATCTTTTCCCAGCTTATATAGTTCTCCCGCAATCAATTGATATAGTGCAACTAGCTTAATAAGATGACCCATCTTATTTTTGTTCAAAGGTCAATCTTGTGGAAAACCTTGAGCTAGGTATTCTGATATTTCCTCACTCCACTCAAGCACCATATCAATTTTGAAAAGACATGCATCTGGGAGGTCATCATCAATGCTTGCAAGTTCTCCATTTGGATTTCATATGGTCTGCCAAAACATGTTGTGTTCCTTTCCTTATCGTGACCGTAAAGTCAAATTCCAGGAGTAAAAGTAACTAGTGTATGATTCTCCCAATGGTGCAAGGGTTATTCACTAGCTATAATAAGGCTTGGTGAGATCAACAAAGAATACAAACTTGTTGGCCAAAAAATAATGTTGGTATTTCTATACAGCATAAACCATGGCCAACCCTTCACGCTTAGTTATGGTGTAGTTTATCTCTGCATCATTCAGTTGACGACGACTGGCAAAGCACACTGGATAGTCCAATTTGAATTCCCTAGGTTACACCAACACGCATCCTATAGAAAAATTTGATGCATCGATGTGTGCACATGGAATACAAGATCCCAATTGGGTGGTCTCAGAATTGGTGCACTAGCGAGTGCTTTTTGCAATTTATCATATGCATTTTGACATTCCTCAGTCGATTCAAAGATGATGAGTAGTCTATACAATGGCCTGGCAATTTCCTCAGTCAATTCAAAGATGATGAGTAGTCTATACAATGGCCTAGCAATTTCAGCATAGAATATGATGAATCGATAGTACCCAATGTGTCCCAGAAACCGTTGTACACCCTTGTGGTTTGCTAGTGGGGATGATTCCAAGATCAACTTTACTTTGCTCCCGTTAGTGGAAGTACCATTCTTGGACACAATATGCCATAAGATTACATCATGCTTGTAGAATCGACACTTTAAAGGATTTAAGGATATACGATATAATTGACATCTCCACCTTCCTTAAGTAAGCCAAGTGGTCAGTCTAGCGTGAGTGTGCACATAGATCATCAATGAATACCTCCAGCCACTTTTGCAAGTAGTCTTTAAAGGCCATGCACATCAGCCCGTTGGAAGGTTGCTCGTGCATTGATGAGACCAAAAGGCATAACCTTATAAGTATAGGTTCCCCACATCATGTTAAAAGCTATCTTGTGTTGGTATTCAAATGCTATGGAAACCTGATTGTAGCCTGAAAATCCATCTAAGAAGTTGTAGGCTCGCCTACCACCCATTCTAACACATGTTCTGTGTATGACAGTGGGTAGTGATCTTTTCGGGTGGCTGCATTTGACCTTTTTAAGATCAACACATACTCTTAGCTTTCTATTCTTCTTTGGCACAATCACAATTGGTGAAAGCCAATCTATGTGCTCAATCTCATAGATGAAATCTGTAGTTTATCAATTTCCTCCTTTACAATTGTCGCATATTTCGAATTCATCTGATATACGGTTTCTCCCTGGATGATCCCGATCCTTCCATGATCGAGATAGTGTGTTGAACCACCTCGGTTGGTACACCCTTCATTTCCATGTATTTTCAAGCAAAACAATCCTTGTAATATTTGAGGAGAGCAATAAGTTCTTCTTCAGCAAACAATTAAGTCTTTAGCAATGTAGATAGGTTTGGAATCCTCCCCTGGCTCTGCAGTGTCTACTTCCTATATTCCGTTGGATCGTTGTAGGATGTGGATTGGCCATTTTCCTTCACTCTTAGGAAAAAGCAGCAATGAATCTCTCTTCCAAAAGTCGTAAAGAAGATTTGTTTGAAGCCTCTAGTGCCTGAAACCAAGCAAGGGCCTTTTCCTCAAGAGTGAGCCCAAATCCTTCAATTTGCGTATGCTTGTCAGCTCGAACTGCTTGCCTAAATGTTGCTACATGGTCATATGGATCTCCCGACCCTTCGTACTTCTTTACCAGTTTTTGAAGAGCTGATGGCCTTACTCATCTCTTGAATACTCATCAGGCCTACGGCCTCTCACTCTCAGTGGTTCCTCTCTTTGGTAAGATGGTCCATATGCATCCCAAATTGGTGTGGGTCCCCTATTACCTGCCTCACCAACCCTCTCCAAAGATCTTGTTACCTGCATTTCAAGAGGTGCATTTATGGGAGGCTGAGTTGGCTCTGCTACCCTCCGATTGTCATAGTGAGAGAAACGTTGTTGTGGTGTGATCTGTGGTCTCACTTTTGGTGTAGGATAATATCTTGGTGCTAGATTTGGGCTACTTGCAGTGGTCCACTTTGATGTCAAGGGTCCCTCTCTAGTGAACTCTCGTAGGGGAGGAGCAATAGTTTCTCCAAGAAAGGCTGTCTCTCCTGGTTTAGCTGTATTAGTTGTTGAGAACACTTCCATGAATAATGGTTGTCCTCTCCACGTGAGCTCACGAATCTCCTTCCAATCTAAGGTTCGGTATTCATTGGCCCATTTATCAACGATTCGGTTCTTGTATCTTGCAAGCTTCTCGACTACCACCACAAGTGCTAGAGGAAGATCTAGCTCTGGCAATCTAGTTGTGGCATAATATCCTTCTAAAGAGTCCTTATAGACCTCTTGAAGTGGGTCATCCTGAAAGACCTTTGTCATTGGAATTTGTCGTACAAACTCCCATTGGTTCTCAGCCCCCTGATCCATTTTGCTCTTGCCTTTCCTGTCCCTTTCCAAATTTGGATCTACAAAAAGTAAATCATCTATGGATGGCTTTGAGGACTGGGCATTGGATGGTCCAGGCATGTCTGACTCAATGAGCCAATCATCTCTAGACTCCCTTGCTCCGGAAGGCTTTGATAAATCTAGGAACTCACTATTAGAGAGCCCTCCTAATTTGTCTACATTCTCTGGATGATAGGTGACTTCGTAGCGAACACCATCTCCACCCATGTACATGTTACCCTGGTCATTGACTAGAGGTGCTCTATCAAGCTCTGAGAAAAAGTCTGCAATCTTAAGGAGATACCGTTGTTGTGGATCCCTAAAGATCTCAGCTCCTTGAGCATTCGTGTAGACATATTGAAGTCTCACATTGAGTGGTAACCCCATGATGTAGGCTTCAAATGGATTAAAAGATCTTGTGGGTGTCCTATTTGGGGCTAAGGGATGACTATTTGACGGCCCTAGATTGTCCATAGACAATAAGCTAGTTGTCCTAGAAAGGGTATCAGATTGGGATTCGAAAAAGGTTTCAGCAATATCTGCCAAATTTCCTACCGATTGTGTCCCACGAGAGTGCTTTGCCAGCTAGGGTAGTCCAAACCCTTCAAACTAAGTGCAAAAATCCATTACTTGAACACCATCACATGCTTGTGTGGGTCCTCTGTTTCACTGAACATTTTCTTGACCCACTTTCTCAGTTGTGTTGGATGCACATGTCTAGAATCAGCATGTAGCTTAGATGTGTCTACCTCTTGTTGGTAAAAAATTGAGTGAGGCAAGGGTTGGGGTATGTGTGGCTATGTTAGCCCTGATATGGCTTGATAACCACTATTTTGAGCCACTATTTCACTTCTTGGTATCTTACTTGAAGTGCTGGCATCTTCTTATTGTGGACTTGACTTTGTTGTACCCCCGTGCCCATCATGTGGAAGATCTGGTTCTTTTACATCTTTTTAGAGAGTGGCTAACCAATCCTGTCCTTGTAACCTAGCTTTCTCCAATTCATATTGATGAAGGAGTCATTCCTGGATTGGTACGTCTTGGCACGTGTAATGATTTTCCTCTTGGAAGGAAATCATATGATATTCATTACCGTAATAGTCAACCATAACAAAATTTGACCAGAGTCTTGCCACACAAAGGGACATCATCAAAAGCCAATTACTTCAAATGATGAATGTCGCCTTCAATGAATCAAATGAGAAACTAAGAATCACCATCTCGTTCTGATGATTAAGTGTACGTTCCTCCACATCCTTCCTGCTCTTCTCTCCCATTATTAATATCTCTTAGTGTCCCCACTAACAAAAATCACATGTAACCTTGCCGATGATTGCAAAAACAAATTGAGAAAAAAAAAGGGCTCACACAAATATAAAAATGCAATCATTTACAAAAAACCCCACCCCCACCCCGTTAGGAATTCCCAATACACCACTAACCTCTTCATTCATTAACTAGCTTTTCTTATTTCTTTCGGAGGAACAAAGACCATTGAACGTCACTCAACATCAAAGCCTCAACAAAGGTTGTTCATTCTCCCCACACAAAGGTCTTCAACATAATCGCCATCAGGAAGGGGGGATGTTAATCCAATTCTAGTTGGTTATGTGTATGTGGGTGTGTGAGTACTGTATATATGTGCAGGTGGGCAGGTGGTGCAACCCGTAGGGTGGGAAGCAGGCAGGTGGACAGCGAGTGCAACAGAGGGGTTCAGCAGCAAGCTCGTATGTGTGTGGGTGTGTGTGTGTGTGTGGGCACAGGAGGTGCACGTGCAGGATAGAGAGAGAGAGTGTGTGTGTGTGTGGAGAGAGAGAGATAGAGAGAGAGAATCGTGTGTGTGTGTGTGTGTTTGTAGTGAGATGCTTGATGACAAGCCTTTGTACCTTTTGAAGGTTCCTCAATTGAGGACAACCTCACATATCTCCTTACAAAGGGTCTCTCTTTCTAGTGGTTGCATACTATAGAGCTCACATGGGTATAGGATAGTGAGGGACCAAGGAAGCGGCCTATGAGTGAAGCGCTAGGTCACCTGCGAGGATACTAGAGGGTGCTGACCATACGGTGCTCGTCGAAAATACCCACACGTGCGTCAAGGAAGATATTGGAACAAGGAGTAAGAGTTGTTTTCTAAAACCGAGCAGCATGGATGATTGACCTTGCTGGTCCTCAACGGATGAGTCCATGGCTCTTTTATATGGAGCTGTTGGTTGATCTTGCTGATCCTCAACGGAGATTCCATCTTGATTTTTATAAGTGATTATATTGTTGGGTACTATGAGCTAGGAACTATCGAAAAGGCATGGCTGAGGGACGTGGTGATGAGCGTTCTGGTTGCTAATGATGCCATAGGTACACCGATGAAGGAATGATTGGAAATTAGGATTCAACCGGATATTTTGGAGGATTATGATTAGTGACACTATGGTTTCATTAAATGATTGTTTTAAAGATAACTGAATCTATGAAAAAGGCAATTTCATATTGGGTGTGTAAGTGGCGTGACTGGAGTTAAATTTGCATGAATATCTGGCTGGTATAGTTTTGAAATGTTCCGAGCAAGCCCGGCTTGTCATCCTCAATCATCTTTTGTCCTAGCCCTTACCTTCTTTGCCTCTCGCTTGGCTTTAACCAGAGCCTTATTTCATTTTCTTTGTCATGCCTAAGAGAGTTTTGGTGTATCCGGCTCTTGAGGCATGGCTTTCTCCTCTTTTTTTCCTCCAAGGTTATCTTACTCAACTCCTCACCCCAATTCTTAGAAAACTCCTTGTGCACCTTAGTGACTTTGAGATATCTTAGCCACTAGGCATTTGTGGGTTTACTATGTAACAGAGCATTTCGTCGAGTGATATACCTCTTTTGTTTTTGCCACTTCCTGAGGTGTTAGGTGCAGTTGCAACCTTGCGGTCCAGACCCTTCTGTGCTAGAGGCTTCATCCTCTGTTTCCTCTTCTCTTGATTACACAGTGAGGTGGTGGGAATGGTTCCCAATTCAACGTATTTGGTTCCTCTGGGGTGCAACACATCTATGGTGGGCCAGTACATGCATCCAGTTTTTACTAAAGTTCGGAGGTGGAAGTCATGCATACATTTTGGCCTATTCCTCTTCCCATGAATTCTCCCTAACTGGTTGGCAGACTTGCAAGAATGTGGCTCGTTTTGTGGGTGATTGAATCATCTCCAAACAATTGCCCTTCCATGGGGTGTGCCTTCCATGTATGAAGATCACTTTTCAAGATTTACAAATCCCTTCGAATATACACTTGGTCTAATGCCCAATCGGCATGAGTTCTGGAACGTGGGAGAGCATGGTGAGTCGGCGCAACTGCTGACGGGTGTGAGTGGAGGAGGCCGCTTTTGGGTTTTTGCTCTCGGGAGTAGCTGCAGAGATAGGGCAGGAGGGAGAGAGTGTGGTCTTTTGGGTGTGTGGTTGGAGAAGCCGCAAGTGGAAGGGGAGGTGAAGAAGGCTGGTGTGGTGCTGGCGACAACGGGTCGACGGGGCTGGCTGTAGGCGTTGATAGAGAAGGAGCTATAGACTGGAGGGGAAGCAACTTCGACGAAGAGCAGTGGTTTTTTTTGTGTGTGGCTGGTACAGCTGCAAGCGCAAAGGAGGAGGGCCGTCGTGAAAGAGTGTGGTACCGCCAGTAGTGAAGGAACCGCTTCCACTAACAGACGTCGACGGCATGAAAGCAGGGGGACCCTCACCAACTGCAACGTAGAGAGTGGAGAGCAGAGTGGCTGGCGAGGAGGAGATCTTTTTTTCGAAAAGGTGGCGGCCTCTAGGTGTGCGCAGGAGGTGATTGTTGCTTTGTTTTGGGCTTTAGTCAGCGGCAGTGGTTGACGCAAGCGAAGGAAGACAGAGAGCCGACGAGTAGTAGGTGTTGGCAAAGCTGTTGGCGTCGGAAGAGGGAGATCTTGCTGGCCGTGGGCTGCTGATGGCGACAGAGAGTGGCGATTGAGAAAGCCACCTAGGAGCTAATGGTGCCTGAGTACATCAACAGAGAAGGGATGCCCTTGGAGCTGGGCGACAAGGTGAGAGGACTGCCTCAGAACTGGCAGTGTGCTGGCAGAAGTTGGTAGCCAAAAGAAAGGGATGAAGCTGGCCGCCAAGATATAAAAGAAGGGCTATGTATAGGAAAACAGAGAGAGAGCCGCAGAGGAGAGACATCTTTTTATCTTTTGTGGTGGTCTACAGGCACAGAGAGCCAGAGAGAGAGAGGGTGTGTGTGTGTGCTTTTTTGTGGGTTTCTACCTCTTCTGGAGACTCAGGCCAGAGTTGTAAATTCTCTTGATTCTGGTGTGTAAAAGAAGACAGGGGCCGTGTGAAGCAAGATTTGGAAAGATGGCTCAAGATTTTCCAGAGTATTGGTGATTGCCACAGGAGAGTGCAGTCAGGTTTCTGGAGAAGATGGAATTTACAGCCTTGATGAAAGACAGAGCAACTCCGGAGATCCTCTCTCAGATTTTGGCTTATTGCTTGCAAGGTGATGCAAAAACATGGCTACAGATGTTTGTGACTACACACAGGAACGTTCATCAACAGGATCCTGAGTACTGTGTAGTCAGAACTGCATTTTTGGCACAGTTTGCCCATGTGAGGAGTCCGAATGAAGTGTGGAAGGAGTTGTGTAACGTTCAGCAGAAGGACGGTCAGGATGTGGATCAGTATCTGATAGAGTTTGGTAGACTGTGGAGTCTATGGTGTGAGGCTCTGATTCCTGAAGTACCCCAACCCTCCGTCTGAAGGTGGAGCTGAAGAACCTGGATAGCTTTGAGGAGGCTGTCAGAGTAGCTCGAGAGAAGGAGTGGAAGGTGAAGCGTCTGAGGCAGATGGGAATACAGGAAGAGCCGAAGAAGTTTGTGAAGATGCCAGAGATTGAGAGTATACATCCTGAAAGGGAAGCTGCTGTTGTTCCAGAATAGGAGGACACTTTGAAGAGGGACATACATGATGCAGTGGAGCTCATGAAGTCTCTAAGTTTGAATTGGATGGAAGTAGGTGGAAAGGGAAGGAGCTGCACCAAATAATAGAAGAGACAATATGTCAACAGGTGAAGGGAATATGGGAGGAACGGGAAGAGGACGGGCTACTATTTGAGCAATGTCCAATGCTGGAACTGTGGGGAGCGGGGACATATCAGCCCTCAATGTGACAAACCGCCCAGAGCAGAGGTGGTGGAATGTATCCTGTGATGCAGAGGACTAATGATAGATCGGGGGATCATAGTGTTGAAGTAAAAGATCCAAATCAACCCTCTACCAGTGGAGTTAAATGGGAGGATAAAGGAAAGGGACCGGCTCTCAGCCTGATAGAAGTAGAGACCATTCCAGAGATCATGCCTGTGGCCAAGAGGACGAGAAGTACAATGGCAGAACCTGAACCATCTTCTAAGAAAGGTAAACATGTCCAATTTGATATAAGCCCTCAACCAGAGAAGAAGAAGAGGAAGCCAAGAAAACATTATAAAACTTCAGATTTGCATATTGGTCAAGGTCAGGAGGAGTATACATTGATGGGAGATTTAAAGGGAAGGGTAGCAAATATAACTTTTGCCCAATTGCTTGGATTGTGTCCGAAGCTTAAGAGAGAGTGGAAGAAGTTGGCAAATCCGAGGAAAGTAAATGAGCAGGAGCCCACACAAGGTGAAATGGAGCTGATGTCTGTGGAAGACCTTCCTGATATTTGTCCATCAGTTGATGCTTTGGTGTGGAAGTGTGAGTGTTGGAGAAGCATATGTAGATGGTGGTGCACAAATCAGTGTGATGACTCAGTCCTGTATGGAGAGATTGGGGTTGAAGCAGAATGCTAGTTCAGATTTTAGACTCCGTCTGGCAAATCATGCAAAAGTGAAGTGTCTGGGTATATGTACAGAAGTGCCGGTGAGACTGCTTTTGGTGTGGTTTGCAACATAAATTGCCATATTATGCCGGCTGGTTTGGGAGCTTATCCATTGATTTTGGACAGACCTTGGCTCAGACAGGTGGGTGCCATCCAAAATTGGAAAAGAGGGACTATAACAGTGCATAATAAGAGGGGAAGGGCCAGGAAGTTCAATATGAGTAGTAAGCGGGAAATGAAGAGTGAGCCTGAAGAAACAAGTGATGATGAGTATACAGATAGTGAAACTGAAGAAGAGAGTTCTACTTCTGATGATGAGAGCCAGGTATCATTTATAATGAAGGAAGAGAATGAGCATGTGATGCAAGCTAAAGAAGAATTAAAGAAGGAAGAAGAGAGCAGACTTGAAGATATGGACAGTCTGATGCAGCCTCCATCACCCACAGTGCAGAGAAAGAGAAGCTGTTACAGGGCATGCTGAATCCTAAATTACAGCCAGTGGAGAAAGAAGAGTATATGAAGGTGATACATAAATTTCCTCATTTGTTTATTACTTCATATGAAGAGATCCGAGGATTCAAATGTGAGCCAATGCCTATAGTATTGAAAGAGGGTGTGAGGCCAGTGTTTCAGAAACTGAGGAGGATAAATAGAGAGCTATTGCCTGTATTAAGAGAGGAGCTGAGTAAGTTGTTAAAAGCAAGGTTAATTTATCTAGTAGCTCACTCAGATTGGGCAAATCTAGTGGTCTTCACTCCAAAGCATACAGGCGGATGGAGAGTCTGTATTGATTACAAGCCTCTGAATGCTGCAACAAAAAGCAATCACTATCCTCTGCCATTCATTGATGATATTTTGGACAGGGTGGCTGGATATGAGAAGTATAGTGTATGTGATGGCTTCTCTGGGTATTTTCAGATCTCAATTGCTGAGGAAGATCAGGCTAAAACCACTATCATTACACCATGGGGTTGCTTCTGTTACCAAGTAGTACCATTTGGTTTGAAAAATGCACCCTCGTGGTATCAGAGAAACACTGATAGAGTACTTGCACCTCTTACAGATCATTTTGTGAGAGCTTTTTTGGATGATATATGTGTATATAGTTCTCAAATGAACATGGTAATAAATTGGAGCAAGTATTTTCTAAAATGGATGATGCAGGTGGACAGCTGAATCCAAAGAAGTGTCATTTAGGGTATTCAAAGGTGAAGCTGTTGGGGCACATGATATCTCAGAATGGAATTGAACCTGATCCAGAGAAGATAAAAGCTCTTGTCTTATTATCTGCACCATCAACATCCAGGCAGCTGCTGCTGCTGCTGCAGACTTCTGTCCAGAAGGTAAAATATATGGCAAGATTTGTTCCTTTAATGTCTCAACTGCTTTACCCTCTTCAGCAGGCTATGAAGAAAGAACCATTGCAATGGAATGAAGAATGCGAGGAAGTGTTTGAGAAAGTGAAAGAGGTATTGGGAGGTATTTCCAGTGTAAAAGCTTCGGATTTCTCTCAGGTCTTTTATGTGTGTATTATGCAAGTAGAGTGAAGACAGAAGCAGAGAGGAAATATACTGAGGCTGAATTGGTTTTGTCAAGTTTGGTGTATGCTTGCAGGAAATTCAGGTCATATCTCCTGATGAGACCATTTGTGGTGCTGACAAACTATACTCTACTCCCTCAGCTGGTGAATGGTACTTCACTCTCAAAAGGTATGATGCGATGGTTAGTGGAGCTTCAAGAGTATGATTTCTCATTTTTGATTGAAGATACTTGCAAGGCAACTCTGGCAGATCTTCTAACATACAAGGATGGTCCGATACTGGTGAAGGAAGTGGATTCAAAGATAGAAAAAGAGGAACAAATTATCATTCCTGGAGCTTATGTTTTATTCTTTGATGGTTCGTACAAGAGGAGTATACATCAGGCCACCGGGGGGGGTATATAATCCAGGATTCAGAAGGCAGGCTGATTCTAAAGGATGGGATACTTCTGGAAGCTGAAAGTAACAATGAGGCTGAATACACAGCATTGTTTCAGAAGCTAATCATAAAAGGAGATTCTCTATTAGTAGTAAAGCAGGTCTTGGGTAGCTGGCGAGCAAAGAATCCGAGATTAAAAGAATGTCTGGCTGATGTTAGAAGGCTGCTACATCAATTTACAGCATGGAGTATTCAACATGTGCGGCGGGAGGAAAATCATATGGCACATGAGTTGGCTCAGGAGGCAATTAATCAGGATCCAGTAATTGCAAAAATCGAAGAGCCATTATACAGAGGGAGGGAATACCTGTCCAGAGTGGTGGATTACTTACTTTCAGGTCGCTTGCCTGAAGAGCAAAAAAAAGGCCAAAAGTATCATTTTATCAGGAAAAGTAAGCATTATGTCATGATTGGAGATGAATTATACATGCAAGGAGCTGATCAGGTATTGAGGAGAATTCCCTGGAGGGAAGAAATTTATTATATTCTATCTTCAAATCATGAGGGAGCATGTGGGGGTCATTATGCATTTAAGATCACCTTGCAGAAAATATTACTGAAGGGTTATGTATGGCCTTCCATCCAGAAGGATATTCAGCACTGGTGCAGGTCTTGCCATGAGTGCCAGAGAATGGGGAAGAGAATCTTGAAAATGGAGCCGAGAAATATCATGCTGGTATATGACATTTTTGAAAGATGGGGAGTGGATGCAGTTGTACCACTTCCCAGGACAGCTAGAGGAAAGTGTTATGTGCTTACTGCAGTGGATTACCTATCAAAATGGGCAGAAGTGAAGGCAGTGAAGAGAGTGGATAGTAAAGAGGTGGCTGATTTTGTGTATGAATATATATGCTGCAGATTTGGTATTCCTCTGGAGATATTATCAGATAATGGTCCTGAATTTCGAGGAGAGGTAGTTGACCATTTATGCAGAAGGTTGAATATCAACCATAAGTACTCCACTCCTTATCACCCTCAATGCAATGGCTTGAATGAAAGATTCAATGGTGAATTTAAGTTGATGATAACCAAAATGACAGAAGGCCATATCAAGAATTGGGATATAGAGATGAATCGTGTATTATGGGCATACAGGGTTGCAGTAAAATCAGGTACACAATTCTCACCATTTCATTTAGTTTATGGGAAAGAAGCACTCATGCCTATTAATGTGGAAATTCCAGCTTTGAAGCTCCTGGTTGAAGAAGGACATGAGCCTATTAATTGTTACAGAGAAAGATTACTGGCATTACAAATAGTCCAGTTGGACAGAGAGCTAGCATTTGATCACTATGCGGCTATGCAATTGAAAAGACAAGAGAGAGAGAATGAGAAGGTGGAGCAGAAAGAAATAGAAGAGGGTGATCTGGTTCTCAGGTATAATAGCAAGCTGGATAGTACTTTTCATACTGCATTCCAGACAAAGTGGGAAGGTCCGTATAAAGTTGAGAGAAAAATTGATAATGGGAGTTATCAGCTTGCTGATTTGAATGGAAAGAAGCATAAAAGAAGAGTGAATGGTTTACGACTGAAGAAATATTTTGCTCGATTGATGTTAGCCGTGAAAGAAGAAGATCAGGAAGCTTGTGATGCATGTCAGGAGGTTGTGGAGAATACAGAGGAAGATCTGAATATTTCATCCCTGTTTGTACAGCTGCTGGACATGAATGTCTCAGCAGAAGTAGGGGGTTGCTAAATATGTGTGGACAAAATAGGAGTTGGTAATTTGTACATACGTGTGCATGGCGTGTGTGAGGTTTTGCTTTTGAGAGCGTTGCCAAGTGTACAGGCTGGGTGGTTTGGCAGTAAGCTGGTATATGCACATGTTTTTTTTTTCGGAGCAGATGCGGGAGATCTGGAAGCTTTATGGCAATAGTGTGGTATGCGAATGGTTGCTAAAAGCAGGGTACCGACTGGGAAATTGTCGGGTTTAGTAAGTGGGTGCTGATGATGATGAGCTTGTGGGCAGCATTGTGTTGAAAATGTGTGGGCGCTGTTTCTTCTGAAAAAGACACAAGAAAAGGAAGAGCCCTTTTAGTGTTGGTAGCCATCATTATTGAGCTTTATAAAAATATAATGAAGAGTGGCCACCCTATAAATTGCCACGTGGAGTTTTTTTTGGAGCTGCCAGCATGAGTTCTGGAACGTGGGAGAGCATGGCAAGTCGGCGCAACTGCTGCTGATGGGTGTGAGTGGAGGAGGCCGCTTTTGGGTTTTTGCTCTCGGGAGTAGCTGCAGCGATAGGGCAGGAGGGAGAGAGTGTGGTCTTTTGGGTGTGTGGTTGGAGAAGCCGCAAGTGGAAGGGGAGGTGAAGAAGGCTGGTGTGGTGCTGGCGACAACGGGTCGACGACGGCGGCTGGCTGCTGCAGGCGTTGATAGAGAAGGAGCTGCAGACTGGAGGGGAAGCAACTTCGACGAAGAGCAGTGGTTTTTTTTGTGTGGGGCTGGTACAGCTGCAAGCGCAAAGGAGGAGGGCCGTCGTGAAAGAGTGTGGTACCGCCAGTAGTGAAGGAACCGCTTCCACTAATAACAGACGTCGACGGCATGAAAGCAGGAGGACCCTCACCAACTGCAACGTAGAGAGTGGAGAGCAGAGTGGCTGGTGAGGAGGAGATCTTTTTTCGAAAAGGTGTGCGCAGGAGGTGATTGTTGCTTTGTTTTGGGCTTTAGTCACCGGCAGTGGTTGACGCAAGCGAAGGAAGATCGAGAGCCGACGAGCAGTAGGTGTTGGCAAAGCTGCTGGCGTCGGAAGAGGGAGATCTTGCTGGCCGTGGCTGCTGATGGCGACAGAGAGTGGCGACTGAAAAAGCCACCTAGGAGCTAATGGTGCTTGAGTACATCAACAGAGAAGGGACGCCCTTGGAGCTGGGCGACAAGGTGAGAGGACTGCCTCAGAACTGGCAGTGTGCTGGCAGGAGTTGGTAGCCAAAAGAAAGGGATGAAGCTGGCCGCCAAGATATAAAAGAAGGGCTATGTACAGGAAAACAGAAAGAGAGCCGCAGAGGAGAGACATCTTTTTATCTTTTGTGGTGGTCTACAGGCACAGAGATCCAGAGAGAGAGAGAGGGTGTGTGTGTGCTTTTTTGTGGGTTTCTACCTCTTCTGGAGACTCAGGCCAAAGTTGTAAATTCTCTTGATTAGCTGTGTGGCTGGTGTTTGGTGATGCCAGAGAGTTCTTTTTGTTTCTTAGTTTGTTTGGGTACAAGTTGTGACAGCCAGATCTGAAATATAAGTCATGTTCATGCTTTTTGGTCTGGTGTTCTGGTGTGTTTATATGCATGTATGAAAGTGTGGCATCCTATAAGGGCATAGACAGCTTTATCGCTTCCGTGCCATCACCGTTCAACTTCTTGTGCTTTCTCAAAACTAAGCCGATAAGGAGGCTTACTTACTGGCTTTGAGCCAAGCATCACTTCGATTGAATGCTCAATATCGTGTACAGGAGGAATCCTTCCAATAATTCATTTGGAAACACATCTTTAAATTGTTGTAACAATTGTTTTAAGGATTCATTAACTTTTTTATTGTTAACATACTTTGAGTGAAAAGAAGTCATGTAAACACTATGCTCACTCAAACCACTTATGTTTTCATATGTGAAAAAAGAAACATCATCAAGACTCATGTAACACAAAAAGATGTTTTCTACTTTATTAGTTTGTACAAGGCGATTGAGTTCCATAGAGCATATAAGAGGTGAGGAGGGTACATCATGTTCACCTTGCAAGCGCATTTTCTTACCATCCACTTCAAACTCAAAAGAATTATGCAAATAACTTCTAGACAAAGATGGACCAATGTTAAATAACCACTCACGACCTAGAATAACATCCTCTCGAGTGATATGCATAACTTGTAAATCCAAATGCATCTCATGACCTTGAATGAATAATGGAACATCACGAACTATTGTATCCCAGATATCTTTATCATGATTCATAGCCATTAATCAAAGAAACCACATACTTATGATCACTTGGACTTTGCAGCAGCTTTAATTTCTTGACTAAGGTCTAGTTCAAGAAATTGTGTGGGGCACTATCATCAATCATAACTCGTACTTTGTGACCTTCAATGTGACCATGCATTCGAACCAACTCATGTGGTCAAAATGTTGGCACCCACATCGATGACGTGACACAACACGCATGAGTAGAATCATCATGATAAACTTGAACCTCTATAAACTTACGAGAAGTCTCTAGAGGGAGCACTTGAATAGTGCACACTTGCTTTTCTCTTTACTTTGATCACACTGGTTTTTCTCATTTTCTTTTAGCTTAGGACACTAGTTTACTATGACCTTTTTCCATGCAGTGAAAACATAAATTTACTTTTTTAGCTCTATCAAAATCTTCATGCTTCAAAAATTTGTGTGGTCCTTTAGACTTCTTAGATTAGTCATTCTTTTGGTTAGGTCCCTTTCATTTATTTTGACCTTGATGCTTGGAACCTTCGGACACATTAGATGACCGTTGTGCATTCTGCGAAAGTGTCGTCGAAAATTTGAGCAAACTTAATTGCTTCTTCTAAAATTTTCAGCTCATTTTGTTTAACTTGATTCTTATTGTCCGAATCTAATCCGTGAATAAATCCACGAATTTTCTAAAAGTTATCCATACCTTTCAACTTGAGAATAATTTCTCAATAATTGGAGATATATTGAGTCAATGTGAGATTTCTCATCTCACAATTGTCCCATGCTTCCCAATTACGATCCATCTCATTCTCTAGAAGAAGTTCTTTCATGAATGCACTTTTAAATTCAGCCTATGTAGTAGGCCGATTGCCGGACTCCAAGCTCATCCACCACTTGTATGCTTTACCTCCTAGAGTTAAGCTTGCTTCAAGCGCGCGTATCTTCTCTGGAGTGTGGCACAATTGATGTAAGAAAGTGTTGACCGCAAGTCATGCCACTTTTGTAAGAAAGTGTTGACCGCATTCTTATTGCATTCCTTCTCCTCCCCATTAAAGGTCAGAGGTTTCAAATCTTTTATAATAGCAGCAGCATCTCTAGAGTGAGATGTACCAAATTCATGCTGCCCCCTTGGGTGGGAGCCATTGGCATCCCTCCCACTAAAGCACTTACGGTGCTAGAAGCTTGCATGTTATCTTTTAACTCCTGAAGAAAGAGGAGTATCTTATCGTACTTGGCCTCAATGTCCAAAGTACAGGACTATAGGGCCTTAAACTATTTAGTGCTAACCAAATTATCATCAAGTAGATCATTGTCGGTCATCACGACATCAAGAGACCGGCCATTTCCTTCTCCGTGTCCGACAAACGACTAGGATCTCCACTTACGGACTCATTAGGGTTATTAGACTCCATGTGAACCCTCTAAATGTGATGCAAAAGAATAACACAAGCACCAACCTCAAGTACAAGCTCTAGGAAAGCAATCGAGTAAGAAAAGCTGAGAGTTGTCGTGGTGAGACACCTCTCGATCGTCGTAAAAATAGCCTCGAAGCTTCACTCGGCAATTTTCATGTGGGAATTTGTTGCAGAATACCTCCCGATCTCCATGGGAACAAGCTCTTGGAAGCAAAGGTTTAACCCTTTGGCTGCGCCTCTTATCTCCAAAGGTTTAAAAACCTTTGAATTTTTCTTTTTCTTTTTTTTAAAAAAAGAGAAAAATCTTTGAATATTTCGTGGTTCCCTGCAAGACAGCGGCTTCCAAACTCGTCGGCGACCTCGTTCTCTGCCCAAAGCCGGCTAGTGACTGTGTGCGACTTTCTCCTCTCCCGCGGCGTTCGACTGTCTACCGGCTGGCCGACTGATTGCTTGGCTGGCTGGGCGTATGCGTAGCCGCACAGCCATTGTGTGGTGGTCGTTTACTTGCTGGGCCAGTCGACTATATGGCTGGCTGCGTTGCTTCAATAGCCAAGACTGGCTACGTTTCTTGGGCGCCTGGCCACGTTGCTAATGGGGCCGGCTGATCCTCTATGGCTGTTGCCTGTGATACGGTGCCCACTTGACCACGGCTGTTTCACTTGACGATTCTAACCAGTTTATGTACAATTAGACTAGCGAGCTCCTTCTCAAAGTGCAACGTTCAACGTTTGTGGATTTTTATGCTTTGATGCCAATGTAAGGGCAGCCTACAACTACACTTCTTCTTCTTCACCACTTCTTCTTCTTCACCACCACAAGGCGTGTTAAGAGCTCTCTACTCCACCCAACCACATCCAAAAGAGACCCCTCCAAGATTGGGCCCCTAACTCTTTTAATAGCATAGTGCCCTTTACACGTGCCCGGCCACTCTCAATAGTGTTCGGCCACTCTTGGGTCAGCACCTGATCTTTTTGGCTCCCCTAAACCCCACTCGTGCCTTCCCTTGACGGTCGAGCTCTCTAGGATCCCACTAATTCCATTGTCATGACACTTTCTTTAGCCTCTACCACTCTTAAGCTTGGTATCATGAATTCCTAGGGCATTACTGCCTCAACCCCATATACCATCTTAAATGGTGTGCAACCAATTGCAACTTTGTAAGAGGTTCGGTAAGCCCATAAAGCTGTTGTGAGCTTGAATTCTCAATCATTGCATCAAGCTTCAATAGTTTTGTTAATATGGAAATGAGAACTTTGTTGGTACTCTCAGCTTAACCATTTGCTTGCGGGAAGTAAGGTATGTACTTGTGGTGTGAGATCATGAACATTGTGGTGAGCTGTTGGATTACTTCATTTATAAAGTGTTTCCCTTGGTCACTCACCAGCTCAAAAGGACAACCAAAGCCGATAATGATGTTCTCATAGAGAAACTTAGCAATTGGCATGGCATCCGCTTTTTGTGAATCTCGTACTCCAGCCCATTTGGTTATATAATCCGGCAGCAATGATGAAGTGTGCTTGTGTGCCACGTGCAGTAGGACTAATAGGACCAATGAAATCTACGCTCCATTTTTCAAAAGGTTGGTTGACTCTCACAGGATGTAGTGGCATCTTGTCCTTCTTTTGTGGCTTTTCACAACGTTGGCACTCGTCACATTCTTTGACAAATAATGCACAATCTTTGAAGAGCATGGGCTTGCCGTAACATCGCATGTGAAATGTCCACTAGATACCCCTTGGTGTGCTTGCTCAATGATGTATGAGTATTCATCCTCCTTGGGGCAATGTCTTAATATGTCATCCTTACCACGTCTATAAAGAGTTCCAGCAATTAATTGGTAAGGTTCTGCTTCTTTAAGCAACTTCTAGGCTAGATATTTCCTTAACTTTTTTACCTCTGGAAAACCATTAGTTTGATTCAAGTTAATGATTCTCTCAACCCATTCTGGAACAACCTTAACCCTAAATACTATAGCATCCAGTAACTTGTCTCATCGACTCCAATTGGTGCTTCACCACCATTAGGTATGCAGGATAGATAATCCGCCATGACATGTTTTTTTTCAAGCCTCACAACTACTATAAAATCAAACTCAAGAAGAATCAACAACCACCATGTGATCCTTCCAGTGAAGCATGGTTTGTTTACCAGATACAACAAGGCATGATTGATCAACATAGAAAACAAATTTGTTAACAAGAAAGTAATGCCAAAAATTTTTACAGCATAAACCATTTCTAACCCTTCATGCTCACTGTTGGTGTAATTGATTTCAGCAGCATCTAGTTGCCGACTTGCAAAACTAATAGGGTACCTTGGATGTGAACCATTGCTAGCCCTTCACACTCAATGGTGGTATAATTGATTTTAGCATCATTTGGTTGCCAACTTGCAAAACTAATAGGGTCCCCTAGCTGTGCTAGGACACATCCAATTGCAAAATTAGAGGCATCAATGTGTACATGAAAGATGAGATCCCAGTTAGGTGTTCCAACAAGATTGTAGCACTGCTTGCTTCAATGCATCATAAGATTGTTGACACTCCTCGGTCCATATACAATAAATAGCTTATATAACAGACGAGCTATTTCTGCATAGAAAAGAATAAACCAACGGTAGTAGCTGACATGGCCCATGAATCTCTACACTCCCTTATTGGTGGGGGTAATTCCAAGATAACCTTGATTTTTCTCTCATCAGTGAAAATCCCATTTTTGGACACTATATGCCCAAGGATATCTCCATGTTTCACCCAAAATTGGGATTATATATAGAAATTGAAGAACATGCAGAAATTGCAAAACATGTAGAAATTATAAAAATTAAACATAACATTCTTCAAATTTCAACACTAATGCAACAACAATTTCAGCATTTCGTTTCTATCATTCTTGGAAAAAAAACGCAGAAAATAGAGATATAACAGAAATCAATCATACGCACACATGCATTCAAAATGCATTGTGGCTATGTGGTGGGGATATTCCTCAGTAGTGGCGCCACTTATGGGAAGCCCTTACACCATAGAAAGAGTGCAGGAACAAACCAAGGTTGTGGGGCTTTGCCCAACCACACTCGGGAGCATAAAACAACTCAACCGAAAAGCTAATCTTCCATAACCTAGCTCACAATTGCATGGGCAATGTATGTCACTCACCTCATGAATATTTGTGCTTGGATTCTTTTATCAGATGATGTTATTGTGCAGCCACACTCCAAAGCTCCACTCCGCTATCGCCCGCCACACTCCAAAGGAAGCTCAACCCTCCTCTTACTCAATCTCTCTCACACACATTCACTCACATAAACAATGAGCATATAATAGCTCTAATTGAATTAGGCAAGTAAGACACACAAGAGAGCAAGAGAGTAGAGAAGAATATTACTCTATTAGTTGCATAAGAGAATGAATGGTGAGAATAAAAATTGACTCTTATTTTGGCCCCCAACATTCACACCTTGGTCGCGGCGGTGGCCATACTTAAAATATAGGTCCATGGCTATCCAGGACTGCCTAGGCTTGTGCAAGCACTTAATCTAAGCATGCAATCTCTATAATTAATCCCATTGCGTGCCTTTTATAGACAAGCGGCAATCGGACATGTAAAACATACAATGTTAGCATTTTTTATGTCAATGGCCAAATGAAGTGACCGTTTTGCCAATGGATGGTGTCAATGCTAAAGAGGTGTCCAATGAGGGTTAACATGGACATACACACTTTTAGGCCTTTTAGAGGCTGTACACATGGACACACACACACACACACAAATATGGTTATATAAGCACACAATGGACACACATGTGAAGATCTGAATATCCCAACAATCAAGTCCTAAAAATCTCAAAAACTTCAAAAACTAGGCCAAGCCAACTCTTGGGTTAGGATGTGAATCCATAGTCCCGTAAAAAAAGATACGAGTCTCGACACGTGAACCTATAGACATGAGCCTGGAGCCTAGAGATATGAGCATGGAAAAGTTAGCCTAGACACGTGTACCTGGACACATGAGTCTAGAGGTGTAAACTAAAGATATAAGCCCAACAAAAAAATGTTTCAAAAAACCAAAAAACTCAAAATAATTTTCTTGATTTTTTGTGTTACTTTTTTTAATAGCTTAAACAAAACATCAATTTCATACCTTTTTAAGGAAACGTAGAGACCGTTTCACTATAATGAAACCCTTGATGCAAACTCGATCTAGATTAATTTTTGGAATAAGTGTATCAAACCACATTTCCTCAAACCAACCCAGCCTTTGGTTTTAGTAAACAACCAACACTCATTTTTTTATGAAGTAAAAACTCCTTTGTATCCACCTCCACCAGTGAGGAGCTTTAGGATGAATTAAGCCAACTAAATATAAACATGAGTAGAGGAACAACAAAACACTTGGAAACAAGATCTGCCATGGTCCTCTAAGCCCCAAATTCATCAACTAGCTCTGTAAATAGCTCCATAAACTTCATGAGACAGGGACACTAAAATCGCTCTATCTTTGGGCAAATCTCCAGTGAAGGAGTGGGAGGACCACGAACCTCAAGGTTTGCACCCTTAGGAAGTAGTCAAACAAGCAACATACAACAAGGGCACATAGTACAAATAGGAGTCTTGCTTTCCACAATCTCAATATAAAAGCGTAGTTACCCATGGAACCAAGTTTTAGTTCTTCATTCAGACAAGAAACAAGGAGTGAGAGATAGGGTAAAGAGCCAATGTTTGGGACTTAGACCTCAAACCAAAGGAATCCATAAGGCTATTCACATAATGAGTTCTTATACATAGTGAGTAAGCCTGGAGAGACGGAAAACTCTCTCACTTGTAGCAAGAGTAGTATGATCCATACTTAGCTCAATCCAATGGGATTTGCATCCCTTTCGGAGCTAGGGATTCAACCCGTACCGGTGCATAAAAGCTTATCCATTTGATGGAGAGAATGCTAAGAAAACTACTACTATTGACATAGACTCAACACACACTCAAGCTCAATCTTGCCATACTCACTCACTCATCATCCCACTCATTCTTGCATCCAACACAAGAAGAAAGCTAAGCTATTGCATACACAAGCTCAAAGCATTCTTCATTCTCAAACACTCATTTCCCTAGCATGCACACAAGCCTTGAAACTATCAACAAGAAACATACACACTAGAGAATTGACATGAGAAGAGAGACAAACATGCACTCATTGCATTGAATTAATAAAAATAGAACTTACAACAATGTAGATGGGGAGAGAGAAGAGCTTGCACCTCTATGGGAAAAGAGGGAGAGCTAGTCTCAAGAGAGCTCAAACATGAGTTTGCCCAATGTACCTAAGCTCTCAAATGAGCCACTTTTTATACAAAAACTCTAAAACTCCCAAAAGTTCCCATGTGGGATTATTGTCAAGCCCTCTCCCACATTCATCTACAACTTGGAACTCTTTACAAGAGCCCTAAGTGTCTTTTTTGTTGCATCCTTGCATTGATCTTCATTCGTCATGCAACACTCCCCCCTTCCTATTTTGCGCACGTCCTCGAGCGCGGTAGTAGCAAGAGCTGCAACAAAAAAACAATGGAAACAAGTAAAGTCTTTTGTTGAAAAAAAGAAAAGAAAAGAAAAGAAAAGAAAAGAAAAGAAAAACCAGCAATGATAATTTCAAACGTGAGCATACATGTGCAAGGCTGATTAAAGTTTTAATGAGTACTAAAATAGGGGAGTAAAGACTAGTCAAAGTGAGACTTAAGTGGTAGATAATGCTATGCAAAGGCAAGTGTGCTTTGTACACCGCCGGTTATGACCGCAGTCTCAATGTCCTACAAGTATGTAAGTTATTCCTAAGTGGCAAACCTACTCCTAAATATGAGCAAAGGTGATTGGAATTCTCTCTTCTTCTTTTTTTTTTGATGTGTGTGTAGAAGGTGATAAAGATTAAGGTTCCATCCCAATGAGACCCAAGCAATGGCCAAGAGACCTCCGCCAAGAGAATCTAAAGGCCGCTAAGTATCTCAAAGGCGACAGACCCTTTTCTTTCTTTTTGTCATAAAGGAGTATCCCATGAAGATGAGGGCATCGGTCTCGAGGGCCCATAGTGTACCCCAGAGTCCTACCAACATCTATCAAGGCGATAGATTCCTTGAAGTTCTTTTTTTCTGAAGCTTTTAGACGTCAGTGTTCACCCCATGGAAACCAAGGCATCGGCCCCAAGGTGCTAAGACAACCCCAGGTCCTACCAAGCATTCCACATGGCTGTAGACACGTCATGTCTCAATTTACTTTGTATATATTTTTTTAGGGTATAATTTTTATAAATTTTTATTACTCCTAGCACCTAGCTCATATCTAAGAGGTAGCTACTACTAGGGATAACTAATATACCTTGAAAGCATAAGAACTTGGCATATTCCATTGGTATATATCCTACACTGTCTTTAGATAGAAATATCTTTTACTAAGTCTTCTAAGAGCCTAGAATTCACTCACCATATTTTAACAACTAATCAAAAACTTAAACCAGCCAACATTGTGCGAACATGCAAACCATATATTCAAAAGATAAAAACACTTAAAGAAATAAAGATTAAGATTTGAATACACCTGTTGTAGTGCCCTGTTGATGTTGTTCGTTTGCATTGATGCATTGCTGATTTATGTGCAGATTGCTCCTCATTGATCTTTGTAGGCGTAGCATGTCTCCCCCCTTCCTAATTTGTGTGCACGGTAGGTGGACTATTGGGGCGTGTTTGATGCTCTTTTTTTAGCGGAGATCTCTGCAAAATTTTTATTAACAAACAAGAAAAGAAAAGAAAAGAATAAAATTTGCCATTGGTGCCAATCACCGAATATAGCCGAGGGAAAAAACCCAGTGGGAGAAAAGTGCCCTGGCTTGTCGATCTTATTGTGGAGTCACTGAGCTTACCCTTGCGCTGGTGGTGGATCCGTGTCTTTGTCTGCTGGAAAGATGGTATCAATTTCCTCAGGATGCAGAGACAACCCCTCACAAAAACCGGCCTCTGGAGAAGGTGGTAGAGGAAGGAGTGCTTCCTCACTAAAATATGGCATTGGTTCTATGGGAAGGTTAATCAGACAGTTTCGATTTTGGAACTGCGCAATATAGGTACTCATATTGATCCAATATTGACATGTTGAGGCTTGGGGAAGGAGGGCTTGCAAGATCGGTGGTTGCAAGTCATTTAAGCTTGTATCCCTCCATTGTTGTGCTTGAACCTCCTCAGGTAATCTACGTTCATTTGGTCCTCTCTCTGGTATTCTCACATTAAGAAGATTATGGCGTTGGGGTGTAATTCCCACAATTTGCTTCATTAAGCCCGTGCCATATTGTCTAAAGTAAGAGCGGCATATCCAATAAATATGTGAAGCTTCTCCTAATACGAGTCGTGCACACTCTTGACAATGTGGAAATGGGTGATGCTGTTGATAGAATAACGTGACAAAGTGATGCCCACAGCAATTTTCACCTAAGGAAGCATAGAAGTACCTAGAATGTGTTTGAAATGGAGGAGCACTATAACCCCCACGATGATCAGGTCGAGTACTATCAGGGTCAATGCATGGTGGACATGTATCTCGCCAAATATCCATCAGGAGTTATCTGGACGTAGAACAATGAAATTTAGAACACTCATATCCATCATTACAATAAGATTTTCTCAAAAAGTACACATCTTCTAAAAGCATAAGGAACTACATTATTCAAACATTGATCTACCAAAGAGCTTCAATTGTAGTGTTAATGCCTTATCTTTAGTTTTTGGTATGTCCTTCTTAGGTGGGGATTTTAGCAATTGTCTTGGAATTTGAGCAAGATAAGAGGATTTAGGCATTGAAATGCTAGAATCTATGCTCAAATGAGACTCATTTGGACTTGTCTTAGGTACACAAGTTGATGGTGGAATGGTGTAACAAGGAGAAATTGGGACAACCGCGGTGTTTCAATACATGTTTTAGGAAGATCAACACAAGTAGATTTGTAGGTGCTATCACAGCCACCTTTCCTTTCTTGAAGAGTTTGTGTTGATTTCTTTTGCACCCACTGATATGGAAAATCAAGGGTGGCTTTTGGAATCTTTCTGAAACACTCTTTTACCCCTAGCAAAGCATGGCATTTTGGAAGCCAAATTGCTGTTGCGCCCTCATAATAGCCTTGTGCTTTAAGAACATGTTTTGGGACCCATCAAGTAACAATCCAAGGTTTAGGCTTGGAAATGATGTGCTTCTTAAGAGGCTTATCAACTGGACTCGATGGTACAAGTTTGTACGCATCTTTGGGTAGCCACATTGATAATTCCTTCTTGCCCGGCCTTCTTTGAGCAGCAACTAGAGTAGTTGGAACATGCCAGCCATGGCCCTCACTTGAGTACTCATCAATTATCCACATCATTTGTTTTGGAGCTTCAAGAGCAGATTTTGAGAGTGAGTTGTGTATGGTAGAAACATTACCCCTTTGACAAGATAAAGCTCGTGGAGTAGCAGATCCCAAGATGCAATCAGAATCAATTTGCAACTTGTATTGTCTATTCTTCCAATCTAATGAGCAATTGGTAGCACTTAACCACGATCTACCGAGAACAACCTCTACTACTGCCTTGGACTTACGTGCCACATAAAAGGGCACTGACATCTGGTGATCCTGAATGGTTATCATAATGACACATTTTCCCTCTATAGGGTTATCTTCTCCTGAGAAGCTTCGTAGGTCCACAGGAATTTGCACAAGTGGTGGTTGACCCAAGGCTATCCAGGTGTCAAACGAGAGAACATTATAATCTGCACTAGAGTCAATTAAGGCAGAGACAAAGTAGGTAGTCTCATGAAGATGGAGGCACACTTGAATATTGAATGGATCGACGTATGGTTCATCAGTAGCCAACTGTATGGCCAACATAGAAGCTTTGCGACGCTCCTTGGCTTTTGCAACTCTAGCTTTAGCCTCCTCTTGAGCCTGACGTCGTTTAAGTAGGTCAAGTGCTTCTTTCCGTGTTTGTGCAGCATGCATCTGTTGAAGCATGGCTTCAGTTAATGGTTCATTGTATTTCTTGAGACGACTTCCATTAATGAAGTTAGGCATTTGCTCACCTTCTAGTGTCTCTAAACGCACTGCACCACTTGGAGTAAGCTCATTAATCACAAACGGTCCTAGACCACGTTTCTTGAGCTTTCTCTTATGCTTCTTAAGTGTGTACAAGAGCACCAGGTCTCCTTTTTTGAATCGGCCAATTGTTACATTTCTATCATACCATTGCTTCTGTCTCCTCTTCTCGGCATACATCCCCATTACCGCCAATAAGCGGGTCTCATCAAGCTTTTCCAATTCGTCAACGCGTTGTGAAAGCTCATGACCAGTCCAATCCAATTGTTTCGCTACTCGTAGAGTAGGTACAAGAAATTCAATGGGAAGAATTACGTCTAATCCAAAAGCAAGTTCAAATGGGGTTGTGCCCACAGATGTTTTATAGGCTGTCCTATATGCCCAAAGAACTGAGTGCAACTTTTGCTCCCAATCAGTCCTATGTCCCTCAACAATCTTTGTGAGTGCTGTGCAGAGAATCTTGTTAGTACTCTCAGCTTGTCCATTGGTCTGGGGATGATAGCGTGCAGAACGCTTGTGAATTACCATAAATTCTTGAAGCAAAAATTCTATGACTTCATTTACAAAGTGTACACCTTGATCACTAACGATCTCAATAAGTAAGCCATAGCGTGTAAACACGTACTCATACAAGAACTTGGCTGTGGTTCTGGCATCATTTTTTACTGTTACCTTTGCCTCTACCCATTTGGTCAAATAGTCGGTTGCGACTATAATATATTCCGCATGCGTGTGACGAGCTGGAGGTTTAATGGGACCGACAAAATCAATACCCCATTTTGCAAAAGCACGTGTGCTTAACATAGGCCGCAATGGCATATTGTCCTTTGTGATGGGAGGTTTGGTCCTTTGACAATCGTCACAACGTTTCACATATTCTTCGGCATCCATTTGTAAGGTTGGCCACCAAAGCCCAGACCACCTAATCAACTTAGCTGTGGTATTGCCCGAAAAATGTCCACCCCCAACACCTGCATGTGCATGATTTAAGATTTTCAAATAGTCAGCTTCACATACACACATGCGTAAGTTGCCATCCTTGCCCCTCTTGTAGAGTTGGCCCTCTATCAGCATATAGTTTGCCGCTTCAATTTTAATAGCATGCTTTCGATGTTTAGGAATTTTTTGATCCAAATGACCATGCTGAAGATAGTCCACAATATACTTACTCCAACTTGGTGTAGTTGAAATTTGGAATAATGTGACATTATGAATTGGCTTCTGAATTTTACATGAAGCACAGTTACGAACAAATGTTTCAGCATCTGCATGCATGGTAGGCCACCATTGCCCATCTTGAGATATACGTCGCACACAAGTAGTAGCTGATGCATGGATTCCATCGATACCTGCATGTGCCCATTCCAAGATCTCCTCATATTGGTCGGGGTTAGGTATAAGCCTCAACACTCCATCATTACCCTGACGATATAATCTCCCTGAGATTAACGTGAATGGTCGCCATAGGTCTACATTAGGACCCGCTAGTTGTATCTGCCCACTTGTCAAAATTTCTAAAATGGATTCAGACCATTTAGGAGCTGACTCTACAAGGAAAAGTGTTGAATCTAACATATCATCATCCACACCCACAGGAGCTTCGCCAGAGGTGATTCGAGACAAATGATCTGCCCTTAGATGAGTTGTTCCTTTTCGAACTGCAACTTCAAAATCAAACTCAAGAAGGATGATAAACCACCTCACAATCCTTCTAGTTGCACAAGGTTTATTCACCAAATATAGCAATGCTTGATGGTCCACAAAAAATATGAATTTGTTTGCCAAAAGGTAATGGCAAAACTTTTTCACTGCATATATCATGGACAAACCTTCTCTTTCTGTTGTGGTGTAATTCTTCTCAGCATTGTTCAATTGTCGACTAGCATATGAGATTGGGAAATCCTTATTATGTTCTCCCGATTGAGCCAAAATACATCCAATTGCAAAGTTTGAAGCATCAATATGGACATGAAAGATTTGGTTTCAATCTGGTGCCCGTAAAATGGGTGCAGTCACTAATGCTTGCTTCAACTTTTCAAAGGATTCCTCACACTCATCAGTCCAATTAAACTTTACAAGAAGAGCATATAATGGTCTGGCTAGAACAACGTACATGTAGATGAATCTACGGTAATAGCCACAATGTCCCATGAATGTTTGTACCCCTTTAGGGTTGATAGGCCAAGGTAATGAGACAATGACATCAATTTTATCCATATCTGTTGAAATCCCATTGCGAGAAACAATATGGCCCAAAATTTTCCCTTGTCTTACCATGAATTTGCACTTGTCAGGATTCAAGCATATACGGTAAAGTTGACACTTTTGAAACACAAGTCTGAGGTGTTCTATATGATCATCACGCTCTTGTGAGTAAACACATAAATCATCCATGAAGATCTCAAGAAATTGCCTAAGGTACTCCTTGAATACATGACTCATTAAAGGTTGCTGGTGCATTTGTTAGACCAAATGGCATAACACGATAGGCAAAGATGCCATCTTCAGTAGCAAAGGCTGTCTTGTGTTGATCCTTTGGATCAATTGACACTTGATTGTACCCGGAGAATCCATCCAAGAAACTGTATGCCTTTTTCCCTGCAACTCGTTCCAGAACATGATCCGTGATTGGAAGTGGGTAATGATCACGCACAGTAGCTGCATTTACCTTCTTGAGGTTTACACATACTCGAAGTTTTTCATTTTTCTTGGGCACCACTACAATAGGGGAGACCCATTCAGTGTGTTCAATCTCATAGATAAATTCTGCCTCTAAGAGCTTGTCTATTTCTTCCTTTATCTTCCGTGCGAAGTTTTCATTGTAAGTATAAGGACGTTGCTTGGAGGGTTTTGCATCCTCTCGCAATGGAATTGTATGCTGACATATGCTTGGATCAACTCCCTTGAGGTCTTTATAACTCCAAGCAAAAACATCGCGATACTCCTTTATTGTTTGTATTAATAACTTCTCCTCATCTAAGGACAAGTCTGTGGCAATCCACACATAGCGAGGCTCTTCTCCTGGCTTAGCAATATCAATCTTTTTTGCATCTTCTGGACCATCGTATGAAATCCCTGGCATGCTTGGTTTTTGTCGCATGGGCTGTTGAAGAACAATCTTCCGATCTTGAAGAGTGTACTGTGTGAAATTGGGAGGAACATTTAGACCTTGTTCTTGTCCACTTGAGTCTTCACTCATTGAAGACCATGCGATTTTGAGCTCTCCTTTGCCATCTTGCATCGGATTTTTTTGTTCAACCGTTGTCTTTGCACTTCCGACACTCTCTTTTGAATCGGTTTTAGACTTGAGTTTTGGTTTTTGTTTCTTCGTTTTTTTACGATTTTTGCTAACAGTTTTTAGCTTTTCTCCTGCTTGGAATCCATCTGATCGTTTTACTTGGTCTTTGATACTATCTTGTGCTTGGACATAGTATAGATATCCGTTCTTTCCTGAGAAGTGAGGTGGTGGTCGAGAGTTTTCACTCTTAGACTCCTCCTTTTCTTTTTGTAGTCTCTCACGTTGTTCCCGCTCATCTTGTCTACTGATTCTTTTATGGCTCTTACAGCATTTACGTTTAGGTCGGCTTCGAGGGATCTCTACTTGAACCTCCCTTCCTCTCAAGAGTAGGCGTGCCTTTCCTAACTCATCCTCAGGGATTGTCACATCATTATTAAAATCAGAGTCCCAGCCATCTTCCTTATCAGCATCATTAGCAGATTCGAGTGTCAAATCCTCCACTGAGACTTCCTCGACATGCATAGCTGTTGTGGATGTATCCCTATAGTACAAATCATCTAGAAGGGCACGTGGTTGTACCATTCGTATAGGAATAATATCATATCCATCTGAGTCACAAAATTGAATTGGCTTCGGTAAAGCACATGTCGATAATGTTGCAAGGACATGACTCCATTCTAGTGGATCAATTAAATGCTCAGGGAAGGTTGTGGAATGTATGCCTCATCTGATACACTTCGATTACCCTTAAGTCTCTCAGTGTTGAAATCCCTACATGAGGCTCCACACATCCACAAATCTTCTCGTCCGTCTGACAATGTAACTCTTGAGCCCTCAGATGAAGCAGAATCAAACTCATCTATTGGAGACCTTGTTACATCACGATATGAGTGATTCCTTAGGTTGACCCTTGTGATGACAGAATCATGTCGGAGGTACAAATAATTGTATCCCCAATCTTGAATCATTTGAAATTGTCGCATGAATGGTCTACCCAATATCACTTCATAGTTTGGATGTTTTCCAAAATCCACTACTGCAAAGGTGTGCTCATATTCAATCCCACATGTGGTGACCAATATGTTCTCAAGCAGCCCAAGGGGATGTTCTAAGCTTCCATCTGCTAGCTGCAAGCGCATCCTGGTACTCCTAATAGCTGGTTTGCCCCACTTTTCCCAAATGGACCTTGTCACAATGCCCACTCCTGCACCACTATCAAGTATTGCAGTTGAAGCTACTTTTCGCACTTCTAATGGGAGGGTAGCATTTCCCTGATCGTCCTCACAAAATTTTCCTACTTTGTTGATAGGAACTGGCATTACATGCTTTGTCTCAGGGTGTATAGTACACTCATGGTGACCCTTTTGTAGCAATACCTGCTCTGACAAACATGTGGCAATATCATTCCACAACTCAAGTCGAATTTTTATCAAATCAAGCAATGGTAAGGTACAAGCCACTGGTGCTGACAAAATAGCTTGCACGATACTCATATCCTTCTCCTTTGTCAACCTTTTATGCATGGAGGGTATCCTCAAGGTTTGAGAACAGTTCTCATATTCTCCCAGATATGATGGTAAGGTTTTCATTGTATGCTTACTTCTAGGAGAAACAATTGTTTGAACTTCCTCCTGGATGCTTGGGCGTCTAAAGTTGTTTTCCGTGCCTCTGGTAAAATCCACCTCAGAGAATGGAGGCGAACTAATAGAGGACATGTTCTCATTAACTTTCTCATGAACTGCGGCCCACATCTCATTTGCCATGTCCTCATTAGCATTAATAACTTCATCATTGCATGGGAAGACAAGGCTAGGTGGTGGCAGATTACCTCCTTTCAATTGGGTGTCAATTGGTGCAGACCTTTTGCTATGAGCTTGTGAAATGAGCTCATTTTTCATTTCCCGACTTGATGACACTTCTGGTATGGTTTCTAATGTTGGCTTAAGAGAGGTCGGGCCCCGAGGAATAGGTGGTGGTGGTCCCTCAAGTATTGACTGAGCTTCCCTAATGAGTTGCTGATGTACAGCTAGATTGATCTTCTCCTCACGAGGGTTTGGGTATTCTTGAAGCTTCTTGGGTAGCTCAGATAAAGCTGCAATGCGACTTCTATGAGCATCAATGATGGCATCTAGAGTCTCATTCACTTTATCCACAAAAACAGAACCCCCAGAACTATCCTCAGTCGTACTAGCCTCATCTTGTTTAGTACTAGGCCCAGGTTGAGGTTGATGCTCCTCATGCACTTCTTGGGATGTAAAAGTTTTATCCCTCATGTTTTGTTTAGAGGCTTCTTGAGAACTAGTGGATGTACTTTTAGTTCGTTTGTTTCGGTTCTTCTTCCTCCTAGTGTTTTTTTTTCTATTGGACTGTAGGGTCTTGTCCACTAGATTTGTCTTTGCATCCCTAGTTCGAGGTGTCTCATCAGTTTGTATTTCTGCATTTCGTGTCTGTGATCTAGTCATGACTCTAAGTGGCACGACATCCTCATTCTCAGATGAAGGTGGTGATGGAACTGCCCCTACAAGGTTGAGTGAGACCTTTGGTTGAGAGATGCCTTCCTCATATGGTTTCAGCAGACAATCTTTTGGGAAGTGTTCTACACAACACCCTAGACAATATCTTTCAATTGGTGGAAACTGTTGTACTGTTGTATTGGATCGAGATGCTTGCCTTGAGCGATGTGGACAATCACGAGCCCAGTGGGGTTCTCCGCACTCATAACAAGGGCCCATTGGTTTGGCCTCTACTTTCCTTGGCTGCCATTGACCTGAGGGGCCTGGAGTCCTAGGTTGGTAGCCGCCTAGCAACATTAAAGAGTTTTGTTCCCCTGGTTGAGTGTCCAGTGCTGGGCTTGGGTATGCGGGACTTTCAAAGAGATTTTCCTTGGATGAATATGATACATATTCCTCCTCCACATAGCCTGGGTTTACCAAGTCTCTACACATATTTGAATTGTCGTAGTCAACAACCCTCACAGGAGCAGTCCCAGGAGCAGGAGGTTGAGCACCAAGAACAGGTCGTGCTTGCTCTTGTGCCATCGGTGGCTTACGTTCAAAATTAGTATACTGTTGATACATTTGTGGAGCCACTCCACCCCTTGGCTGCTCACGTTCCGGTCTCATTCTTGCAATGCGAGTACATTCCTGTGTGGTATGGGTAAAGTTCCAAGCACAGGCTTGGCACCACTTTTTTGTGGGTTGGTTTGTGACTAGAGGAGAAAAGGTATTACATTCCTCTGTTTTATGGTTACCGCCACATGCTCCACAAAGATGAGGACCTGTAGGAAGTACACTCCTCATTCTCTGCTGCTGTTGTTGTGGCTGCATGGGTGGACGATACGTCTGTCCTAATCTCCTTAGTACTAGGTTAGCTATCTGGTCTGGATTTACTAGCGCGCTAGATCCTGAACGTTGGTCATCACCCCACTGATCTCTAGTTTTCACCTCAGGGCCAGACCCATCTTGGAATTTGAAGTTATCGGTGAAATCCATAGCATCATGGCAACACTCATTGAAATTTGTATGCTTCTTCGCATAAAGATGTGTATGCAGTGTTGAATTTTTGAGTCCTTTTAAGAAGAGAGAAATTAATCGCGAGCTTCTCATCTTCTGGGCAACGATTAATGTACTGCTTCATTCTATTTACACAGTCTCTAACACTCTCATTCTCGCCTTGCTTGAAAGAGTAGATGTGTGCTACCGTGTCATGTTGAATTCCCATCAAGGAAAAAGCAGCAATGAATCTCTCTTCCAAAACTCGTAAAGAAGATTTGTCTGAAGCCTCTAGTGCTTGAAACCAAGCAAGGGCCTTTCCCTCAAGAGTGAGTCCAAATTCTTCAATTTGAGTATGCTTGTCAGCCACTTGCTCAGCTCGAACTGCTTGCCTAAATGCTGCTACATGGTCGTATGGATCTCCCGACCCTTCATACTTCTTTACCAGTTTCTGAAGAGTTGATGGCCTTACTTGTCGTGAATACTCATCATAGGGCCTACGGCCTCTCACTCTCAGTGGGAATTGTTCCTCTCTTTGGTAAGATGGTCCACATGCATCCAAACTTGGTGTGGGTCCCCTATTACCAGCCTCACCAAACCCCTCCAAAGATTTTGTCACCCGCATTTCAGGAGGTGCATTTATGGGAGGCCGAGTTGGCTCCCCTACCCTCCGATTGTTATAATGAGAAAGATGTTGTTGTGTGACCTGTGGTCGCACATTTGGTGTAGGACGATATCTTGGTGCTAGAGTTGGGCTACTAGCAGTGGTCCACTTTGATGTTGAGGGTCCCTCTCTAGTGAACTCTCGTAGGGGAGAAGCAACAGTTTCTCCAAGAAAGGCTGTCTCTCCTGGTTTGGCTGTATTTGTTGAGAACACTTCCATGAATAATGGTTGTCCTTTCCACGTGAGTTCCCGAATCTCTTTCCAATCTAAGGTTCGGTATTCATTGGCCCATTTATCAATTATTCGGTTTCTGTGTCCTGCAAGCTTCTCAACTACCACCACCAGTGCTAGAGGAAGGTCCAGCTCTGGCAATTTAGTTGTGGCATAATATCCCTCTAACGAGTCCTTATAGACCTCTTGAAGTGGATCATCCTGTAAGACCTTTGTCACTGGAATTTGTCGTACAAACTCCCATTGGTTCTCAGCCCCCTGATCCATTTTACTCTTGCCTTTCCTATCCCTTTCCAAATTTAGATCTACAAGAAGTAAATCATCTATGGATGGTTTTGAGGACTGGGCATTGGAGGGTCCAGGCATGTCCGGCTCAATGAGCCAGTCATCTCTAGACTCCCTTGCGTTGGAAAGCTTCGATAAGTCAAAGAACTCGGTTTTAGAGAGCTCCCCTACTTTGTCTACATTTTCTGGATGGTAGGTGACTTCGTAGCGAACACCATCTCCACCCATGTACATGTTACCCTGGTCATTGACTAGAGGTGCTCTATCAAGTTCTGAGAAAATATCTGCGATCTTAACAAGATACCGTTGTTGTGGGTCCCTAAAGATCTCAGCTCCTTGAGCATTTGTGTAGACATATTGGAGTCTCACATTGAGTGTTAACCCCATGGTGTCGGCTTCAAATGGATTAAAGGATCTTGTGGGTGTCCTATTTGGGGCTACGGACTGACTATTTGACGGCCCAAGATTGTCCATGGACAATGAACTAGTTATTCTGGAGGAAAGGGTATCGGATTGGGATTCAGAAAGGGTTTCAGCAATATCTGCCAAATTGCCTACCGATTGGGTCCCACTTTCCTGCGTAGGTACTCTAGAAGGTGCCCTAGGCCCTATGGCAGAATCTATAAGACGTCCCGACCGCAAGTGCATAAGGTCAAATTTTTTTGGTTTTTTATGTGTTTTTGTTTTATTTTTGTTTTGTTTTGTTTTTGTTTTTGTTTTTGTTTTTGTTTTTGTTTTTGTTTTTGTTTTTTTTAATAAATAAATAAATATATATATATGTATATATATATATATATATATATTTTAACCTACCTAATCACTAAATGCAACTAAAATGAGTATGTGTGGTGTAACTATCTATCCTATTTTTTTATTATTATTTTTTTTAAATGATTTTTTTTAAATGATTTTATGATTTTATGTTTTTACTTTTTTTTTAATTTACACAAAATTTATGAATCACACTAAAAAAATACTAATTATGCACAAAGTTACAAAAATTAAAAAATGCAGGTTACACTAATTATGCAAAAAATTAAAAAAATGAAGAATTACAAAATATGCAAAAAAGTAGATTCCTAAAAAACACTTAATTTATAGAATTTCTATTTCTTTTTTTTTATATTTCTTTTATATTCTTTTATTTTTTTCTCCTTTTGTTGTTTTTTTTTTAGTGCGAGTTGTGCAAAAAAATTTCAAATAAAAAAAATAAAAAATAAAAAATAAAAAAATTACAAGAACTTTAAAGTAAGTGTAAATTCTACAAAATTATGGACTCAAAATAAAGGTCAAGTTTTATTATTATTATTATTGCCTTTTTTCTTTCTTTCTTTCTTTTTTCTTTTTTTTTAAAATTTTTTTATTATTGTTTTATTGTTTTTTTATTATTATTTTTGTTTTTTTTAAATTATTATTTTTTTAAAAAAATACAAAAATCATGAAAATTAACAAAAACATAAAAAATAAAAATTAAAAATATAAAAAAAATAAAAAAATAAAAAAAATACCTACCTCTTAATCCTTATCGCTTCCGGATAGTGCGTTGCGGCGGCGCGCGTGCCTCCTCGTTTGCTGCAGACGGCTACCGGTCGACGCTTCTTCTTCTGCGCAGCTACTTCACCACCGCGTTTGCTCTCTTCAGTAGCCGCCTGGGTTGCCAGCCGCCTCGCAGCTGGACTTAGCAGCTGCCGGTTGTCTCCGCCCGCCGGCCGCTCTGCTGCCTTCGCCTCTTGCTTCTTCGCTCCTTCCGCGCCGGCCGCTGCTGCTGCTGCTGCCCGCGTGCAAGCTGCAGGTGCTTGCCTGCCTTCCTCTGAGTCGCCAGCCGCTGCTGCCTTCTCTGCATCCGTTCAGTCACCGTTCTTACGTTCGCGTCTCTCTTACTCTGCCCGGGGACGCTCGTTCTGCGCTGCTCTTTAGAATGGCTGGCGTTTCTCCCGGTCTGCTATGGCAGCTGGTGAAAAAAGCGGCAAGTTTCTGGTGAAAAGGAACGACAACTGCAGTTCCTCTGTGCAGTAGTTCGGTAGCAAGCCGGATAGGCTCTGCAGCCTCGGCGCCTTCAAGTGCTCGGGTTTAGCCAGCAACAAGAAGACGGTTTTCGTTGTTGGCGGTGCCGACCTTTCTGTTGTCCTTGGTGCTTCGAAGACCAAAAAGGGCTACAAGCCCGAAGACTGCGTCAGCGGGTCCCTCCTCAAGAGAGATCTTAGGCGCATGGCCAAAGTCCTTGAAAACCGCCGACCGGGTTGGTGAAAATGGCTACCGCCCTCGTTTGGAGAAAGCTGCCTTGGCAAAGCTGAGCTCTGTGCGCGAAAGCCTGTGAACAGCAAAGGCAGGAGCAAAAAAGAAGAGTTCAAAACCATCAAGGAAATCCATTAGAAACTAACTCCTCAAGATAGTCTGTCAGCCTTGACATTGAAGCAACCAAGGACTGGATAACTTTTTTTTTTTTCACAACTTTTTAACTAGAGATTTGATTTTTGCGTTGCTCATGTCAAATTTACTTTTCGTTCCAAAAAAAAAGAAAAAAAGAAAAACAATGAATGTAAGCATAGTGACGGTACTTGAAAAGGAATAAAATCAATAAAACTTAAAAAACAATGCGGGAGAAACCTCAACCGCTCAATGGTTTTTTTTTCTTATCCTAACCTTATCCACTCTCACTGTAAGATTCCTCCCCCAACCCCTTTTTGATGTCTAGTATCTTCCCCTGTAATCAATCCCTCTTCAGAAATATAAAAGACTTGTTTCTAACTGTTTTAACCTAGAGAGAGAAAATATTCTAGAGAGAGAATATTCAGATTTTGAATATTTTTGGATAGAAAAATATCTCTTCTAATTCAGATGAGTTCCCCTGAAACAGAAATTCAAAAAGAATTTTTCAATGTGCAATTGGAATTAATTGAAAATAGCTATAAAGAACCTTAGCCTAAGGGTCTAGATTTTCAGAAATCTTTAGACTATGGTCCAATTAAGGTTCCTATGGACCAATAGCATCAATCCATGTGTAGGGAGGAGATAAATCCAACTTGTAAAAAAGAAAATACCCAAAAATGAGTAAATGCTCACATGAGGTGAAGAGTTGAAAATGTACAAGGTTTATTAGTAAAAAAACTATGTGCAATATTAAAAATATGAGATATTTTGGGTATAATGATTTTATTATGACACATATGTAAGGAAGGGGAGTCCCTTAAATGCTCACATAAGATGAAGAGTTGAAAATGTACAAGGATTATTAGTAAAAAACTATGAGCAATATTAAGAATATGACATATGTAAGGAAGGGGAATTCTTTAAAGGAGGTGCATATTTCACATAAGATGAAGAGTTGAAAATGTACAAGGATTATTAGTAAAAAAACTATGAGCAATATTAAAATGATTCCATTATGACACATATGTAAGGAAGAGGAGTTCTTTAAAGGAGGTGCATATTTCACATGCTTGAATGAGTTTTAAACTCATAAAAATTGAGATATTTCATCTCTCCTCTCTCCTCATTCAAGTCTAGTTCCAAAAAGTTAGCTTAACTGACCTAAAAATGGTTAAATATTGACCAAACTGATTTAGAAAATTCTAGAATCAGTTTGTTTGGTTAGGAGCTCAATTTTTCCTATAAATAGAAGCCTCCCCCTTGTTGAAAAATATATAGTGTTTATGCATCGTTACTCTACTCCACCTAAGCCAAGAACTGTGAATTCATTTAATAATTCACTAGTTTTTGGAGCTTCCCTCTTTCTTCAATCCCAATTAGTGGCTCCATCAACATACTTAACCAATTGATTGGTTGGGGGCCTCTACCGTGAACAAAGAATCAAGCAAGTTGTAAGGTAATTAGTGAATATTGATCTTTCTATAATTTCTCAATGTTTCTCTCTTCTCAACCCCTCTCAAGCTTGAGAAGTTTAATTGGTATGGTTTTTTTTTAATGCTATTGAAGTTTGAATAGTAGTGAAGAGTTACATAATGCTATTGAAGTTAATTTTCATTTATGTTTAAATTCTAATGATTTTTATGTAAATTCTCTCTCTCACTCAAGAAATGGTCATATTCATGAACCGTTCTCAATCCAAATCAAGCTTTTCATAAAGCTTTTCCTTAACCCAAGATTAAGCTATGCTTGAGGCCAAACTAATGGCTTTTTTCTATGCTTTTAGTTTATGTATATTAATGATTCAATCCATTATGGATTGATAATCCAATTAGAGATTATTTTAATTATTTTCTTAATGATAAGCATTATCCCTTAGAAAAATTGAGATTTATCAGTCATAGCAGCGGAGCTATGGCAAAATTTTTATAAAAATTATGCATAAAATAATTTCATTCAAAGCATAAAAAGAGGACTTCCTACCATATTCTAGGAATTATCATCCTAGATTAATTGAAAGAATTTCATTATAATCATGGAGAAATTAAATTTTAATATCATGCATAAAGGATAAGTTTTTATATCAAAAGTGTTATTTTTACCATTTTTATTTCATGCATAGAAGTATGCATAATGGATAAATTTTTATATCAAAAGTGTTATTTTTACCATTTTTATTTCATGCATAGAAGTATGCATAATGGATAAATTTTTATATCAAAAGTGTTATTTTTATCATTTTTAATTTTCATGCATAGAAGTATGTATAAAGGAAAATTTTTATATCAAAAGTGTTACTTTTATCATTTTTAATTTTCATGCATAGAAGTATGCATAAAGGAAAAATTTTTATATCAAAAGTGTTACTTTTATCATTTTTAATTTTCATGCATAGAAGTATGCATAAAAGAAATTTTTTATATCAAAAGTGTTACTTTTATCATTTTTAATTTTCATGCATAGAAGTATGCATAAAAGATGATTATTTTATTATAAAAGTGTGACTTTTATCATAATTGAATTTCATGCATAGAGGTATGCATAAAAGTTGATTATTTTATTGTAAGAGTGTTACTTTTATCATATTGGATTTCATGCATATAGGTATGCATAAAAGATATTCTTTTTATACTAAAAGTGTGATTTTCCTCATAAATGGATTTTATGCATAAATTACATGCATAAGAGAAATTCTTTTATTCTAAAAAGTGTAATTCCTACCAAATTGAATTTATGCATAGGAAGATGTATAAAAGATTGATTCAAAAGTGTCATTCTCATCTAAATTGAATTTATGCATAGGAAGATGCATAAAAGATTGAATTTTAATTCAAAAGTATCATTTTCATTTAAAATGAATTTATGCATAGGAAGATGCAAAAAAAAAGATTGATTTTTACTTCGAAAGTATTAATCTCCTTAAATGGAATTTATGCATAAATAAATGTGTAAAGAAATCTTATATCAAATATAAGAGTTCTCTTGTATTCTATAAATAGATATGAGATGTGATAGGATGTGATAAGAGGTGTATAAGATGTGATAAGAGGTAATAAGATGAATTAAGATGTGATAAGATGTGTATGAGATGAGGTAAGAAGTGTATGTGATAGGATAAGATGTATATGGGTTGTGATGATAGGGCAAGAATGGATGTGATGTAAAAGATTAGATGTGAAGGTATATGGGGTTATATGAATAGGAATGTGGAAATGGATGTATGTATGTGGATGTGTGGATGTGGAGATGGGAGTGTGGATGTATGAATGTGAAAATGGATGTATGCATGAAGATGTATATGCATAGATGTGAATGTGGATGTAGATGTGGTTGTATAGATGTGAATGTGGAATGTGGATATGGATGTATGTATGTATGTGGATGTAGAGGTGGATGTATAGATGTGAATGAAAATGTGGATGTGGATGTATGTGAATGTGGATGTAGATGTGGATGTATAGATGTGAATGTGGAAAGTGGATGTGGATGTATGTATGTATGTGGATGTGGATGGGGATGTATGTATGTATGTGGATGTAGATGTGGATGTATAGATGTGAATGGAAATGTGGATGTGGATGTATGTGAATGTGGATGTAGATGTGGATGTGGATGTATGTGAATGTGGATGTAGATGTGGATGTATAGATGTGAATGTGGAATGTGGATGTGGATGTATGTATGTATGTGGATGTAGATGTGGATGTATAGATGTGAATGAGAATGTGGATGTGGATGTATGTATGTATATGGATGTGGATGTGGATGTGGATGTATGAATGAGGACGTGATAGTGGATGTATGCATGTGGATGTGGATTTATGGATGTGGATATGGATGTGTATGTATGAATGTGGATATGGGATGTGGATGTATAAATGAGGATGTGAAAATGGAGGTAAGCATGTAGATGTGAATGTGGATGTGGATGTGGATGTATGGATGTGGATATGGATGTGAATATATGATATGTGATGTGAAGGAATCTGAAGTGAAGAGATGAAAAATGATGTGATTGGATGAGTACACATATAAATGGAATGTGGAATAAGTAATGTGGATTAATGAGGGATAATGTGGAAAAATGAGAGTTAATATAGAAATTGTATTTGTAAACTGTTTGTAAATGCTGTTTGTAAATGGCTGTTTTATGTCAAAAATGCTGGGGAAGCATTTTGACCGTCTTGTGTTTAAGGTCGTGGAGACCTAACTGATAAAGTTGCAACTGCTGACGGAGAGTCAATGGAGGACGTCTCGCGTAGCAAGGTCGACCGAGGTCTTGACCAGCCTCGGTTCGATTTAAATGGTGAGCTTCCGGTACGGTGGATGAGGGACCAAGGAAGCGGCCTATGAGTGAAGCGCTAGGTCACCTGCGAAGGATCCTAGAGGGTGCTGACCATACGGTGCTCGGGCTCTGGGTCGCCGAAGATACCCACACGTGCGTCGTGGAAGATATTGGAACAAGGAGTAAGAGTTGTTTTGTGAAACCGGGCATGGATCTGGTTGATTGACCTTGCTGGTCTTCAATGGATGCGTCCATGGCTCTTTATATGGATCTGTTGGTTGATCTTGCTGATCTTCAACGAGAGTCCATCTTGATTTTTATAAGTGATTATATTGCCGAGTATTATGGGCTAGGAACTATTGAAAAGGCCCCTGTGTGGACAGGTGGTGAGCGTTCTAGTTGCCAATGATGCCATAGATACTCTGATGAAGGAATGATGGGAAATTATGAATCAACTGGATAAATTAGAAGATTGTGATCAGTGGTACTATGGTTTCCTTAAAGGATTGTTTTAAAGTTAGCTGATGCTAAGAAAAAGGCAATTTCATATTGGGTGTGTAAGTGGTGTGGCTAGTTTTATGTTTGCATGAACTTCCGGCTAGGGGGCCTTGGAACTCTTTTCCTTGGTACCCGGGACAAAACCTAACCAAATTCCAAATTGGATCCCATCACTACAGTGGTTGGGCGGTTGGCTAACCCATGGGATCGGATGGGGTTAGGCTGGACTGATGGATCCGTAAATCGAGATTTAAATTCTATTATTACGATAGATGAAGTAAATCCCGGATAGAAATTGTTCTATGGATAGGAATCAACGGCTGTGCCTCTTGATGGGGAAAAAAGCGTTGATCCCAATGATCCAAGTGCAAGTTCTTCCTTGATTTGACCAAGTACCATTAAAGGTGCAGTCAGATCAGTTTGATCAGTAATGATCTTGACTACGTTAGAGTAAAGAGTTATCCTGGTGGGATCGCCCGTGCTTTCCGGGTAAAGGAAGTTTTTCCGGTTTCGGTTTTGGACAAACCGACGGATTAGTTTCTTGTCCGGATATCCGTGGGCGAGGCCCCGAGTGTGGGACCCCTGTCCCGCGCGAGAAGTGCTACTTCCGCTGCTAGTACCCCGAATCCGTTGCTCGGTGGGAACAGGGATCTCACAGTTGGTATCAGAGCGGTTTTGAAAGCTAATAAAGATAATTAAATTCTTATCTGAAATTGGTAATAAGAATTCAGAAACAGCATTTTCATAATGTATTCTCATTCCGTAAGCTTCTTTAATGAAGAAATTTTAATCAAAGAAATTGTTTTTATAGATGGAAGTTCCACATTTATCTGGTATTCCCGACCTCACCCAGTCTCAAGATATGATTGCATTTGCCTTCGAGCATCTCATCTCTTCCGCTTCAACTCAAACAAGCCGAGCAAGACTCGCACGCCATTTCGCGGATTTATATTTTCCTACCCCAGCGGAGAGAATACAATATAAGTGGTTTGCAGGGCAATATGTCCACGCCCATTGCAACCACCATACAATGCTGTGGCAGAATCTCTCATTGACTATGATCCTGTTAAAGCTGAAAATGGTGCGTGGTGTCATTCTATATCATTCGACACCTCGAAATTTCAGACTTTCATGTCGAATTTATAGACTCCTTAGTCGATTTATTCCTAAGGAGAAAATAATAGCTCCCTTCGCAGTTAGAGAACTTATGTAACAGGGCATGACTATGGCCCAGTACCGTCGTCTTATGCGTCTCTCGAAGAGATTTTGAATTTTGGAGCCGAGCCACTCTATGTAATTATTGCAACTTGTATATAAATATACAAATGTTTTTTTTACGGACGATCGGATAAAGAAAAATCTATTTATCAGACTTAAGTCATAGATCTCCAATAAGATCAATTGAGGAGCAAATTATGTCAAAAGTTTATCAAGACGCACAAAAAGGTTGTAATTGTTTGATATAATTCATACAAATTGTTAATTCAAATTGAAATTCGTAAATTAGTAATTGGGTCTTCAATTGGAAGTACCGCAATTGTATGGAACCCTGACTTGCTTGAGACCTAGACATGATGGTATTTACCTTATAGTTTCGAGTATCATGACTATCCGTATATACCGAGGGTATAACTGCAGCTCTTTACCGACAGTATATACGAGTAAATCTAAGACTTGAAATTATAAGTGTTAATGCTATCCGGATGATGATTTTGAATGTGGTTGATATGATTTTTAATTCTGTTTGGGAACTGATGAATTGATTTGGATTCTGATTGAAAAATGATGATCCTTGAAAATGGGTTGAAATGTAATAAGCTGAGCGAAACCACAATGTGGATGATTGGGACGAGTCCCTGTAATGATAAATGATGAAAATGATTCAGCAAATCACTATGAGATTAGTGGATTGTGCTGTCAAATTGCTACTGTTAACACTTGACCGTTAGATCAAGTTAAGGGATGACAAATTGAGAACTTACTTGACTGAAATTCCCGTGGAGGAATGCTCAGAAGGAAATTTTTCGGTCTAATGGACCTTTATCATGTTAAAGATATGAATGATATGATCTGAATGAATTGTTATTTAATGATGAGTTCTAAGGGATATTTATCCCAGTATTCTGTTGGGTTGACCAGAATATAAGGAACCCCAGAATAAAATTGGATCTTAAGAAAAAGAGTTGTCCTCTACTTTATGAGATGAGGACATCTCGCACTTTTTAAGTGGGGTAGAATGTAAGATTCTCCCCCAGCCTTCGAGGTATACAGGAGTAAGAATCTCCCTTTTTGATCTTATAATTATTCCCTCTCTAAAATAAAAGAAAGATTCTGTTTAAAAAAGGAAGAACCTTTTTCCTGAATACTTCTCAAGAGTCCCACCTGTTTTAAGGATTCAGAACAACGAGTTCAGAAGTGAGAATCGATGTTTTGGATATCAAGGTTTTGGTCTCGAGTGCGACCCAAAAAGAAATTCTTTATCTCTTGGGAAGAAGTTATGTCCCAGATATTGGACCAAAGAAAGTAGGTGATTTAACTTACGAACTTCTTTTATCTCCTCATCTCAAAGTTCTTAATGCCTTCTATAGAAAATTGTGCCAAACCCAAATCATGGAAAGACGGTAAAACTTCAGTGGCAAGTTACCGTTGGCTTCTAAGTTACGCGAGCTCCTTCCTTTATATAAGTCGTAACTTTTACTTGTCGCTCACAGTAATCTTACTTCCATCGATCTCCTTTCTTTCTTAATCTCCTTCATGGCTTGGCAACAAGAACTAGTTTTATCCATAATGATTCCTCACCTTCAAGACGCAAGTGAATCTGTAAAGAAGGATTTTATAGAGCAGTATGAGCGCTCACTTTTCCCTCACTTGGGAACTTCTGTAGCGCAAACCAAATGGCGGACCTATCAAAACATAACTAGGGTAACACCTTGGGGTCAGCAGCACTTTCGTAACAATGTCCGCTTGGCCATGGTTATTGAAGCTTTGGGTTTGGGTCCCCGATACTACTGCGTCATGAGATCAAGGCATCCTGGGTTTTCTGAGCGGGTCTTCTTACTGGCGTGTTTTCTTCCTCATGAGAAGATATGCCTTTACCCCGTTTTTGGCTTGCCTCTCAGAGGTCCTTTTGTTAGAACACCTCATACCACTGAGATAGGCACAGCAATAACCCACAGAATCATTCCCATAGATGAGTTACCTTATACTTGTGCAGCTTGTGAGGACTGTTTTTGTGACCATATGATGGACGGACTTATGGAAGTGTAAAGAGTTCCTCTATCTTTACTGTATAAGTTCCGAGAATGAATAAAGCTTAAATCTTGTTCGTATTTTGAATCTTGCTCTCTTTAAGACTTATCTTGGTGGTTAATCTTGATTAAAATTTTTCTCTAAGTCTCATATTCGTGAATCTTGCGAAATTATCACAAGTTGCGAGATGAGGACATCTCGCGTTTTTTAAGTGGGGTAGAATGTAAGATTCCTCCCCCAACCCCTTTTTGATGTCTAGTATCTTCCCCTGTAATCAATCCCTCTTCAGAAATATAAAAGACTTGTTTCTAACTGTTTTAACCTAGAGAGAGAAAATATTCTAGAGAGAGAATATTCAGATTTTGAATATTTTTGGATAGAAAAATATCTCTTCTAATTCAGATGAGTTCCCCTGAAACAGAAATTCAAAAAGAATTTTTCAATGTGCAATTGGAATTAATTGAAAATAGCTATAAAGAACCTTAGCCTAAGGGTCTAGATTTTCAGAAATCTTTAGACTATGGTCCAATTAAGGTTCCTATGGACCAATAGCATCAATCCATGTGTAGGGAGGAGATAAATCCAACTTGTAAAAAAGAAAATACCCAAAAATGAGTAAATGCTCACATGAGGTGAAGAGTTGAAAATGTACAAGGTTTATTAGTAAAAAAACTATGTGCAATATTAAAAATATGAGATATTTTGGGTATAATGATTTTATTATGACACATATGTAAGGAAGGGGAGTCCCTTAAATGCTCACATAAGATGAAGAGTTGAAAATGTACAAGGATTATTAGTAAAAAACTATGAGCAATATTAAGAATATGACATATGTAAGGAAGGGGAATTCTTTAAAGGAGGTGCATATTTCACATAAGATGAAGAGTTGAAAATGTACAAGGATTATTAGTAAAAAAACTATGAGCAATATTAAAATGATTCCATTATGACACATATGTAAGGAAGAGGAGTTCTTTAAAGGAGGTGCATATTTCACATGCTTGAATGAGTTTTAAACTCATAAAAATTGAGATATTTCATCTCTCCTCTCTCCTCATTCAAGTCTAGTTCCAAAAAGTTAGCTTAACTGACCTAAAAATGGTTAAATATTGACCAAACTGATTTAGAAAATTCTAGAATCAGTTTGTTTGGTTAGGAGCTCAATTTTTCCTATAAATAGAAGCCTCCCCCTTGTTGAAAAATATATAGTGTTTATGCATCGTTACTCTACTCCACCTAAGCCAAGAACTGTGAATTCATTTAATAATTCACTAGTTTTTGGAGCTTCCCTCTTTCTTCAATCCCAATTAGTGGCTCCATCAACATACTTAACCAATTGATTGGTTGGGGGCCTCTACCGTGAACAAAGAATCAAGCAAGTTGTAAGGTAATTAGTGAATATTGATCTTTCTATAATTTCTCAATGTTTCTCTCTTCTCAACCCCTCTCAAGCTTGAGAAGTTTAATTGGTATGGTTTTTTTTTAATGCTATTGAAGTTTGAATAGTAGTGAAGAGTTACATAATGCTATTGAAGTTAATTTTCATTTATGTTTAAATTCTAATGATTTTTATGTAAATTCTCTCTCTCACTCAAGAAATGGTCATATTCATGAACCGTTCTCAATCCAAATCAAGCTTTTCATAAAGCTTTTCCTTAACCCAAGATTAAGCTATGCTTGAGGCCAAACTAATGGCTTTTTTCTATGCTTTTAGTTTATGTATATTAATGATTCAATCCATTATGGATTGATAATCCAATTAGAGATTATTTTAATTATTTTCTTAATGATAAGCATTATCCCTTAGAAAAATTGAGATTTATCAGTCATAGCAGCGGAGCTATGGCAAAATTTTTATAAAAATTATGCATAAAATAATTTCATTCAAAGCATAAAAAGAGGACTTCCTACCATATTCTAGGAATTATCATCCTAGATTAATTGAAAGAATTTCATTATAATCATGGAGAAATTAAATTTTAATATCATGCATAAAGGATAAGTTTTTATATCAAAAGTGTTATTTTTACCATTTTTATTTCATGCATAGAAGTATGCATAATGGATAAATTTTTATATCAAAAGTGTTATTTTTACCATTTTTATTTCATGCATAGAAGTATGCATAATGGATAAATTTTTATATCAAAAGTGTTATTTTTATCATTTTTAATTTTCATGCATAGAAGTATGTATAAAGGAAAATTTTTATATCAAAAGTGTTACTTTTATCATTTTTAATTTTCATGCATAGAAGTATGCATAAAGGAAAAATTTTTATATCAAAAGTGTTACTTTTATCATTTTTAATTTTCATGCATAGAAGTATGCATAAAAGAAATTTTTTATATCAAAAGTGTTACTTTTATCATTTTTAATTTTCATGCATAGAAGTATGCATAAAAGATGATTATTTTATTATAAAAGTGTGACTTTTATCATAATTGAATTTCATGCATAGAGGTATGCATAAAAGTTGATTATTTTATTGTAAGAGTGTTACTTTTATCATATTGGATTTCATGCATATAGGTATGCATAAAAGATATTCTTTTTATACTAAAAGTGTGATTTTCCTCATAAATGGATTTTATGCATAAATTACATGCATAAGAGAAATTCTTTTATTCTAAAAAGTGTAATTCCTACCAAATTGAATTTATGCATAGGAAGATGTATAAAAGATTGATTCAAAAGTGTCATTCTCATCTAAATTGAATTTATGCATAGGAAGATGCATAAAAGATTGAATTTTAATTCAAAAGTATCATTTTCATTTAAAATGAATTTATGCATAGGAAGATGCAAAAAAAAAGATTGATTTTTACTTCGAAAGTATTAATCTCCTTAAATGGAATTTATGCATAAATAAATGTGTAAAGAAATCTTATATCAAATATAAGAGTTCTCTTGTATTCTATAAATAGATATGAGATGTGATAGGATGTGATAAGAGGTGTATAAGATGTGATAAGAGGTAATAAGATGAATTAAGATGTGATAAGATGTGTATGAGATGAGGTAAGAAGTGTATGTGATAGGATAAGATGTATATGGGTTGTGATGATAGGGCAAGAATGGATGTGATGTAAAAGATTAGATGTGAAGGTATATGGGGTTATATGAATAGGAATGTGGAAATGGATGTATGTATGTGGATGTGTGGATGTGGAGATGGGAGTGTGGATGTATGAATGTGAAAATGGATGTATGCATGAAGATGTATATGCATAGATGTGAATGTGGATGTAGATGTGGTTGTATAGATGTGAATGTGGAATGTGGATATGGATGTATGTATGTATGTGGATGTAGAGGTGGATGTATAGATGTGAATGAAAATGTGGATGTGGATGTATGTGAATGTGGATGTAGATGTGGATGTATAGATGTGAATGTGGAAAGTGGATGTGGATGTATGTATGTATGTGGATGTGGATGGGGATGTATGTATGTATGTGGATGTAGATGTGGATGTATAGATGTGAATGGAAATGTGGATGTGGATGTATGTGAATGTGGATGTAGATGTGGATGTGGATGTATGTGAATGTGGATGTAGATGTGGATGTATAGATGTGAATGTGGAATGTGGATGTGGATGTATGTATGTATGTGGATGTAGATGTGGATGTATAGATGTGAATGAGAATGTGGATGTGGATGTATGTATGTATATGGATGTGGATGTGGATGTGGATGTATGAATGAGGACGTGATAGTGGATGTATGCATGTGGATGTGGATTTATGGATGTGGATATGGATGTGTATGTATGAATGTGGATATGGGATGTGGATGTATAAATGAGGATGTGAAAATGGAGGTAAGCATGTAGATGTGAATGTGGATGTGGATGTGGATGTATGGATGTGGATATGGATGTGAATATATGATATGTGATGTGAAGGAATCTGAAGTGAAGAGATGAAAAATGATGTGATTGGATGAGTACACATATAAATGGAATGTGGAATAAGTAATGTGGATTAATGAGGGATAATGTGGAAAAATGAGAGTTAATATAGAAATTGTATTTGTAAACTGTTTGTAAATGCTGTTTGTAAATGGCTGTTTTATGTCAAAAATGCTGGGGAAGCATTTTGACCGTCTTGTGTTTAAGGTCGTGGAGACCTAACTGATAAAGTTGCAACTGCTGACGGAGAGTCAATGGAGGACGTCTCGCGTAGCAAGGTCGACCGAGGTCTTGACCAGCCTCGGTTCGATTTAAATGGTGAGCTTCCGGTACGGTGGATGAGGGACCAAGGAAGCGGCCTATGAGTGAAGCGCTAGGTCACCTGCGAAGGATCCTAGAGGGTGCTGACCATACGGTGCTCGGGCTCTGGGTCGCCGAAGATACCCACACGTGCGTCGTGGAAGATATTGGAACAAGGAGTAAGAGTTGTTTTGTGAAACCGGGCATGGATCTGGTTGATTGACCTTGCTGGTCTTCAATGGATGAGTCCATGGCTCTTTATATGGATCTGTTGGTTGATCTTGCTGATCTTCAACGAGAGTCCATCTTGATTTTTATAAGTGATTATATTGCCGAGTATTATGGGCTAGGAACTATTGAAAAGGCCCCTGTGTGGACAGGTGGTGAGCGTTCTAGTTGCCAATGATGCCATAGATACTCTGATGAAGGAATGATGGGAAATTATGAATCAACTGGATAAATTAGAAGATTGTGATCAGTGGTACTATGGTTTCCTTAAAGGATTGTTTTAAAGTTAGCTGATGCTAAGAAAAAGGCAATTTCATATTGGGTGTGTAAGTGGTGTGGCTAGTTTTATGTTTGCATGAACTTCCGGCTAGGGGGTCTTGGAACTCTTTTCCTTGGTACCCGGGACAAAACCTAACCAAATTCCAAATTGGATCCCATCACTACAGTGGTTGGGCGGTTGGCTAACCCATGGGATCGGATGGGGTTAGGCTGGACTGATGGATCCGTAAATCGAGATTTAAATTCTATTATTACGATAGATGAAGTAAATCCCGGATAGAAATTGTTCTATGGATAGGAATCAACGGCTGTGCCTCTTGATGGGGAAAAAAGCGTTGATCCCAATGATCCAAGTGCAAGTTCTTCCTTGATTTGACCAAGTACCATTAAAGGTGCAGTCAGATCAGTTTGATCAGTAATGATCTTGACTACGTTAGAGTAAAGAGTTATCCTGGTGGGATCGCCCGTGCTTTCCGGGTAAAGGAAGTTTTTCCGGTTTCGGTTTTGGACAAACCGACGGATTAGTTTCTTGTCCGGATATCCGTGGGCGAGGCCCCGAGTGTGGGACCCCTGTCCCGCGCGAGAAGTGCTACTTCCGCTGCTAGTACCCCGAATCCGTTGCTCGGTGGGAACAGGGATCTCACACTCACCGGGATCGCACACCTGAACTTAACCTAATCACTCAATGGTTTTGCAACCAAAAGAGGAAATAGTGGTGGTTTCCACACACTCTCAACCGGATTTGAGTCGTCTCCCCGGCAGCAAGCAGCCGGCGCCAATGGAGAGACGGAAAACTCTCACTTGTAGCAAGAGTAGTATGATCCATACTTAGCTCAATCCAATGGGATTTGCATCCCTTTCGGAGCTAGGGATTCAACCCGTACCGGTGCACAAAAGCTTATCCATTTGATGGAGAGAATGCTAAGAAAACTACTACTATTGACATAGACTCAACACACACTCAAGCTCAATCTTGCCATACTCACTCACTCATCATCCCACTCATTCTTGCATCCAACACAAGAAGAAAGCTAAGCTATTGCATACACAAGCTCAAAGCATTCTTCATTCTCAAACACTCATTTCCCTAGCATGCACACAAGCCTTGAAACTATCAACAAGAAACATACACACTAGAGAATTGACATGAGAAGAGAGACAAACATGCACTCATTGCATTGAATTAACAAAAATAGAACTTACAACAATGTAGATAGGGAGAGAGAAGAGCTTGCACCTCTATGGGAAAAGAGGGAGAGCTAGTCTCAAGAGAGCTCAAACATGAGTTTGCCCAATGTACCTAAGCTCTCAAATGAGCCACTTTTTATACAAAAACTCTAAAACTCCCAAAAGTTCCCATGTGGGATTATTGTCAAGCCCTCTCCCACATTCATCTACAACTTAGAACTCTTTACAAGAGCCCTAAGTGTCTTTTTTGTTGCATCCTTGCATTGATCTTCATTCGTCATGCAACAAAGCCTACAGTCTTAAAACTAGGTGAGGACAAGTGCCTTTTAAAACCACATAGTTCAACCCCATGGGGCAAGAAATCCCAAACTCTAAAAAATAGAGGAGTTTGTGCAACCACTTCCTTGTGTTTTACTGCCACGTGAATATGTAGAAGATATGGCTAGGATAGTGTTTGAAATGGAAAAGGGGGGTTGTTTACAAACTTAATACCTAGAGACTGAGAGTTGGGCAAAACAAATCCAATCCACAACTCAAGGATAATGATCAAATTTGATAGAACTAGAGATATCTAAGGTTGATATAATTTGCGAGGCCATGGGAAGGGTTGATGTGTAGACATACTAGGACTAGTCCCACCAGGGCACTTTTTCCCTCTTTTTAGGAGGTTTTTTCCCCGTGCTAGTATACAACCATTTTGGGGTATACTTATTATCTTTGTACAACATGCATTGATCATCTATCTATCTATCATCTCATTGTGTAGTCCCTTAAGCTTCTCCAACGTGTATGTGTGTGTGTGTGAGCATTCCTGCAACCCTGTTTCCAACATTTTATATTAAAACATATGCTCACTACCCTTGTTTGTTACTGCCTACCCTTCACCCCAAGTTTCCTATCTTCTTAAACTGGATTAAGGAGCCCTTCTGGGAGAAGAAAGAGGACCTCGAAGTGTGTAATACTTTGTACTGTGGTTTTGCACAGTACAAAGTATTACACACTTTGTACAATCAGGTTTTTATCACGCGCGCATTTACAGACATCTTTGGGGATTAGAATTATACTATTCTTCATCAAATTCTAGAGTAGAATTGTCAAATCTACTATAAATGGGTTTGCAGATAAACGTAAAAGTGCCATTAGACACTCACCACCACACCGGATCTTGTCTATGAGCTACACTATAGAGACATTGATCTCTACATCTTACGAGTAAAATTTCTACTCACTTTACTGTGCATTTCTTTGATACACCTTACAGGTCTCCATTGTCAGTGGCCTTATTAGCATCCACCTTGGTTGCATCAAAGGATCATTTATTACGTGATTACTTACTTGGGTATTATCAAAAATGGCAGACAATAATATATTTTAGATGTTATTCAAAATACATCACTGTATGAGGATAAGCTTGATGAGGCCAACTACCCATTATGTGGTCTATATTGGTGGCCAAAGGGCTATGGAATGAGCTGTCAGGATATACTTCATTAACATTGAGCTATCATTGTGTAACAAAAAAAAACAACGAATCTAAAAACTATACACATGATGATTGGGCTTTCATTGTGCAATTCAATTTTAACTCTTCACATAAGGACGTATGCATGGCTGTTTATAGATGTACATGTCTAGTATTTTGATAGTGGTGCTAGTAAGCACCACTATCAAAGTAATTACTAAGTAATGTGCTAGTAAGCACATTACTTCTGTTATGAGCACATCATGTGCATATACTAGGAGGCTAACCCACCCTCAGCATGTGAGCATGTGAGCATGGGAACATGCTCACATGCTCACTAGAGCATGGGAACATGCTCTAGTGGGACTAGGGTTAGGCCTAACCTTGGGTTGAGGTTACGGTCAAGCAACCAAGGGTCACACGTGGAAATGGAAGGCCAAGAGTCACTCTGGAAATGGGTGACCAAGAGTCACTCTGGAAATGGAGAGTCACTTGAGTGCTCTCCTATATAATAGGGGCATGGGGCACTCTCAAGGGATGTTCTCTTGTGTAGAGCATTGTATCTACTCTCTTGCCATTTTATGCTAGAGCTATGTGCTACTGGATTGAAGACATACTTCTTGGTGGTATGGGACACCAAGGTTAGGTATGTGGTTCTTCATTATGTTGATGTGTGCACCCTTGGGCTCGGGAGTGGTCGGGTGGATGAGTATATGCCCGAATTATGTATGTTTATGCATATTGATTAGCTAGAGAGATCTTTAGGGTTTTAACAACTTCTCATCTCGTTATCACTTCAATCTACTGCACAAAGAAATACTATTACATGTGCAAACAACTTCTCATATCATGTAAAAGGAGTTGGTAAAATTATTCTCACTATTATAAATGGTGAAATAATCATACTCTCAGATTTGTTATATATATCATGATCAAGAAGAACTTGTTATTTGTCTCTACCATTACTAAGGCTAGTGTAATGGTTCAGTTTGTGGATGGACATATGTATTGTTCATGATCATAGATAATGGAAATACAATTGTTGCTTCTAGTACTTTGTCTCATGGATTTTATACGCTAAATGTATATGAAAGATAAAAGCCTATTGTATGTACAGTTTTGGCCATGAAGGCAATGGGTGATGCTAAGCTTGGCAAGTATACATGCTCTGGTCACTTGAACTTTGGTGTTTGCATAAGCATGGCATGGTGTCTGAGCTACCACATCTTGAAGCCCCTATAAAACATGTTTGTGAGGGTTGTATTATTAGAAAAATGCAGCGTGCATCATTTCCCAAAGATTTATTAGATAGAGATGTCCAAAAATGATAGCTTATACATAATGATGTATGTGGTCCTATGAGGACACCATCTATTTGGGGCTACCTCTATTTTGTCACATTCATTTAATGATTATTCCACACATACCTAGGTATATCCATTGAAAAAAAAAAGAGGGTTTTAAGGACTTTGTTGCTATGGTTAAAAATGTTTCTACATGTAATATTGGTACCCTGCATACCAAGTAGAGAGAGAGAGAGAGAGAGAGAGAGAGCTTGAGTCGGCCTGCTTTATGCTCGCCGACTGGACTCTCTAGGTGCTATATATGTAACATGCGGAAGCTTCGGGGTCGAATCGGTAACTTCAATGCTTAGAATTCAGCAATCTTAGTGGAGATGCCGTAGTATCTAGTCCATACTATGCATAATGGAGTTGATAGTTATATAGTCTTGTGGGTTGACTACCATGAGTATATAACATGCACGTTCCTAAAAGGTGAATTTGGGCATGTTCTTGGATTCATCTAGGTATATATATATAACGCACAAAATTGAAATAGATGTGCAGAATATATGTATATATATATATATAGATAGATAGATAGATAGATAGATAGAGAGAGAGAGAGAGAGAGAGAGAGAGAGAGAGAGAGAGAGAGAGAGAAATGAAATGAAATGAAATGATATATTAACGTCTTCAAAAGGCCAAAATGACCTATGAGACCAAAAAGGTTACAACAATTGGTGGATCTGATACAATGTCTGTGTAAGGAAAGCTAAAAACAACTAAACAACTAACTGAAACTGAAACTGAAACAACTATGAGGAAAAGTACGGTACCAGGAACTCCTAATGGATAACATCTAGGAGGAAAACTCCAGCAACAAAGGTAAGCATCATACACATCACTATCCAAAGATGTCTCTCATCGGTCGATGTGGCGGATATCCTCAATGTCCTCCATGGTGAGTACTCTGACTGGACGTCTCCCATGCCGTGCTAGTATGGTCCTGATCCTCTGTTGTAGTCTCCGCCGGTGTCGAGATGGGCCTCTCATCTTGGGGCGCCTGGACCGCCCCAGCTCTATAGCCCGATCAATCTGGTGCGGCTGTACTCTGGGGCTAGCTGCAATGCCTCTATGGGGTATCCTCTGTCATCCCAACAAAATGAAAAAGTACTGAACTAAAAAGCTGAATCTAGGTGTGCAATAAGTACAATGAGTGGGGGAGGGGATGGAGCTCTACTACTAGGAGAATGCCAAGCTATATGCATGGAGTATACAATCATGATATGCAACCTAGCTAGCTCCATCTTGAACCATACTGGGGGTATAAAATGGTATACATCAATGAAGGGGGTGTCCACAACTCCCTGAAGAACATGCCTGGGTGTGCTCTGAAGCGAACCAGTCGCTCCGCAGCCTCCCTGTGAAACTGAGCTCTGATCTCTGTCATCTCTCTCTGGTATAGGCGTGGTGTCCGAAAGCCAGGTGTCCTTTGTCTCCTGCGGGCTCTGAGTGTCTCTGCTCTCTAGAGAGTAATTCCCTACCGTGTAGGGGCTGGGAGCGGGATGGATCTCTGAAAAAATGAAGTAATCTCTATCTGTCGTCCCCCCTCTGAGCCTGTAATGATGTCTCTCTGTGGCGTTGTATGTCTAGAATGAATCTCCCCAGTATGCGCTGGTCTGCTGCCTCAAAGATCTGGCGTAGGGAATATGGCTCTCTGAATAAAATGGGATATCTCTCTCTCATGGCTGTATATGCTCTGCATCTGCATACATAATGCTCCTCACTCTCCACCTCCTCTCTGCACAATCTGCATACCCTCTCCTCTTGGGGGACCCGTGCTGCTCTGCCAGTCTCAATCTCCAATCGGTGTGATGAAACTCTAAGCTGACCAATAGCCACTCGGGAGCTGTGTGGTAAAAATCCCTCCATGTATCTAGGCCTCTCTATAAATCCATCATCAGTGATACTCATAAAGTGATCTCTATAGTATTGCATCTTCGGTGGAAGAGGCTGTGTAGGCGATATCCATGTCTCTCGTGTATAGAGCTGCCATAGGTCCTGTCTCAATACTCTGTTCCTCTCACTATGAGAGACGGATATGTGGTGCATCCCTATCATACTAGAATGGTGGTAGATGATCCATGTCTAGGCCATGCTGTGAGAACCAATGTGTGACCTGTGCATACCATGATCCTCTGTGTCCTGCCTCAGCTAGCTGTCTCGATGCCTCAAAAGCTCTATATGACAATCTTTCCTATGGCATCTCTCTGAATCTGTCTAGCAGGCATATAGTCTGAAATATGGCCTCTACCATCATAGGAGGCCCAGCAAACTCTGCTCGGATAATGTCATGAGGTACTGACGGTTTGTTGCGTATCATGCATGCCATCATGAGGGCCTGTGGTCTCTCTATCTGTGTCCACCAATGGGTAGCAAGGCCTGGCGCCCATACCGCTGCTCCATACATCAATGCCGGTGTGACTAATGTGTCAAATAGCCACCCCTTCGTCTGGGGCTCCTGAAAATGCGCCTCGTGGCACTCTCTCTAGCATAGCCAATGCTGCATATCCCCGTGTCCATCTAGCTCTGGCTGCTGAACCCGATGGTGAAGCGGGTGGCTGCTGGCTGCAGAGAAGGTAATCCCTAGGTACACGTATGATGTCACCACCTCCACCTCGCATCCTGCGAGAGTGAATGGCAGCTGACTCCTGCCCTGTCTCGATGTATGAAAGACCATAACCTTGGTTTTCTTAAGGTTCACAGTAAGACCCCTCTGTGTGCAGAAATCATCGAGTGCATGTAGATGCTGCTGTAGACCACCTGGAGACTCAGACACTAATACAATATCATCAGCATAAAGCATAATATGTACTGAGGTACCTGTTAAATCAACTCCATCTCCGCCTCCCCGTGTAATGAAGTCAACCACCTCATCAATGTATAACCCAAATAGCGTGGGGGAAAGTGGGCATCCTTGCTTCACACCAATGGTGCTAGCAATAGTCTCGGACATACCTCCTGGGCATCCTTGCTTCACACCAATGGTGTTAGCAATAGTCTCGGACATACCTCCTGGACATCTGACTCGCCCAAAAACCTGCTCATATAATGCATAGATGCCCCATGTCATATCTGCTGGTATGCCAAGAGACTGCAGACGCTGAAAGAGCCTCTCTCGTGGTACTGTGTCAAATGCCTTGCAGAAATCCACAAAGCAGCAATAGAGCTTTCTCTTCCTCACTCTGGCCTGATCAATCATACATCTCAAAGTGAATACATGGTCAGTGGTAGAGAAAGATCTCCTGAAGCTTGCCTGTCCTGATGAGCGTAAACCTGCTCGCTCAGCATATAAGCTAAGCTCTTGCTCCAACACTGCACCATAGAGTTTGGCCAGCACGTGGCCAACCATGACCGTCCTATAGTTGCTTGGATGGAGCATATCCCCTGTTTTGTGAATCGGCACAATGGTGTGCATCGTCCACTCCGCAGGCAAACCCTCTGCTAGTGCCCTGTTAAACAGGTGTGCAAGAAAAGGAGCCAAAGAATCTACTGCATATATGATATGCTCACCCTGTAGGCCCATATGGTCGGTGGCCCGTCCATGCTGTAGGCGGCGGATAGCTTCCTGTACTATCGAGTGGGTAAAGAAGCTAGCTATGGTAGGTCGAGGCTCCTGTGGTGGCTGAGGTATAGGTGGCTGCTGGGGGGGCGTGGTATAGGCCCTCTCCATATGTGTGCCATGTCTGTGGGTCTGCAATAGGTGTCGGTGTCCGGGGCTCTTTGAAGTGCCGCCATGAGACTGTCAGAATACGCAGCGGAGATGATGACCAAGTCTGGGAACACAAGAGCAAAAACGCAGGCAGAAAAACATCACAAGAGAGAGAGAGATGTAGGCATGTAACTCTGCTCTATATACACAAGAAGATCCCGAGGAATGATACAAATGAGGTATGGGGGCTGAGGACCTATATATACCTCCCTGGAAGGGCAGTCGGCCAGCACAAGGAATGCCCGCGAGACGACTGATAAAAGGTCCCACGACTGCATAAATGCAGTCGGCCAGCAAACTGGTGCCCACGACTGATCAAAAACAGTCGGCCAGCAGCAGCAAGGGTGCCCACGACTGATAAACACCCAGTCGGCCAGCACTGTACTGCCCTTGGCACCCTCTGGCAGCCCTCCCAAGCCTCAGAAAAAATGAAAAAAATAGGAGAAAAAAGCGGAGAGTGGGGAAAAATGGAAAAACACCTCATAAGGGCGGGCACACCCACAACAAAGGCCCTGGTGTATAAATCTAGTCAGGAGATGACTTCTAACACCCCCTCTCAGCTCTAGGCTGTGTAACCAACCACTGGGAGCTGGGGTGCCGCCTGAGCAAATCCTGAGAGCGACTTTGTGAAGAGGTCCACCGTACTGTCCTCCGTTGAACAGAACTCTAGCAAGATGATCTGTTCACGAACAAAGTGCCTCTGGATGAAATGTAACCTCCTCTTGCTCCGTAAAACTGCTCCTGGGCCATAAGTAGATCTCCTCGTGTCCGGATCTCCTCCCCAAACCGAGTCACTCCAACCGCGGAGTCGGACTCCATCCAACAATCCCCCTCCTGTGTACAAGAGTCCATGATCCTTCGCATGCTGCAGAAACCACAGGAAACGCAATCCTGCCTCACAAAGAGACATCTGCAACCAAGAGCTCAACTGCCTCATCAGGAAGCTCCCGTCCAATCCGGTGTCCATCAACCAGATCAATGAACCATACAGCTTCTGAGTCACAGAGACATCACACTGCTCACAAGGATCAACAACTGTTACGGTGCACAAGCAAGTCCTGGAAACCTTCTGAAGACCACACAAGGCCTTCTGAAACCTGTCAACCACCCCCTCTGAATCCGAAACCACAAAGCCTGGAGAAACCACCTCCTTCTGCAAGTAAGCACCTGCCACCTGCCTGGCTTTCTGAAAGGTCCCCGTGGAAAGAACATCCTTAACTACTGGAAGTTCTATGTCCCGAACACGACGAGACATCAGAGCATAAGTGACCTGTTCAGCTTCCTCTGACTCACGAACACAAGAACTACCAACATCAGTACTGGAAAGTTCCTGCCAAACTGCTGCCATCTACTGGTAAGCTATCCACCATCTGGTCCCGGAAAGCCCACACCTGCAGCGTATCCACACCTGAGTAGCTATTACCATACCGCCACTCATCACAATCTTGAGGACCTGGGAGAGAGAGTGCTGAAAGCCTGTAGACTCCATTCTTCACTCCACCTTCCCAAACCACTTGGCCTGTTGCTTTGTCTCGGAGAGCAACAAAATGCTCATCAAACTCCACCCGTACGCCAGTCTTGCAAACCTGATGCACTGACAACAGATGAAAACCAAGTGCCGGAACATACAACACCTGGGAGGAATGCTTCCCCCCTCTGCCATCGGGAACTATCTCCATCTTGCCCTCACTGTGAACTGGGATAGTGGACGTATCCCCAGTAAGAATATGACCAGAAAGCATGCAGAGATCCTGTAAACCGGAACGGGAAGGAGTCATGTGCCTGGAAGCACCACTATCGAGAATCCACTCCCGAGTATCCGTTGCGGAGAGTCCTCCAATCTCCTCCCTGCCTGAAGAAAATGAAACATCGGTGTCCATCACCTCCAGGTGCACAAAAGCCGGAGTCTTCATGATTGCTGAGGAGTCTTCACCCTTCTCGGTCTTCGGCTTGGGACACTGCCTCCAGTAGTGGCCTTTCTCGCCACAATCATTACAGGTCCTCTCTGCCTTCAGTTTCTCGCAGTCAGCGTCGGACTTCTTCTCAGAAGACTTCTCCGATGAAGCCTTCCCTTTGCCCGAGTTACGGCCTTTCGACCGTTGGCCAGTAAAGGCCTCCGAACCTCCACCCTGAGGAGGGTTCGTGAATCGTTCCTCCTGGTCCAGGACCATAGGCATAAGCTCCTCCCACTGGTAATCAACGACGAGTAAAATGCTGAGTACGAAGAGGGCAAGTGTGACAGCAACGTGATGGCCATCTCCTCTGACGATATCTCCTTCCCAGCCTGAAGAACTTCCTGCTGAAGAGCCTGCAGCTTGTTAATATGCTCCCGCATCGTCGACGACTTTGCAGGGCTCATAACCCGCATCTGTACTTCCAAGGAAATCCTCTTCATGGGCGATACCCTGTTGTAAAGTGAGGCCAAATGCTGCCATATACCTCTGGCCAGCGTCATGTGCTTTACATGACTGATTACTTGCGGTGTGCAGTTGAGGAAAATAACCGAACGGACCCTGGCGTTGACACGATCCCACATCTGTGTCTGGGCCTCCCGGTCCTTTCGGATCAACGGTAACTCCCCTTCCTCTACTTCCGGCCGTGGAACATCAACAACGACAAAATCGGCGAGGTCGTAAGACTCCAGAACAGATTCCATCATCACCTTCCATATGCCGTAGTTGCTCCCATCCAACTGACGGTCCACCGGGGAGTGTCGGAATCTTCACATGTCTCTCGGCCATCTCAAACAGATCTGCCATAGCGAGGATGTACTCTGAAAAGGGTGGGTGGGTAGGAACAAAGAAGAATTGATACCTGCAAGTGGCTGTCCAGCAAATCAACCCGCCTTCCTCTTGCTTCTCCTCTTCCCGAACAGTCCAAAACAGTCCACCAATCAGCCACAAAACAGCCCCCTCTTGCTCACACAAATCCCAAGACCTATCTAGAGCCTAGGGCTCTGATACCATGTCAGAATACGCAGCGGAGATGATGACCAAGTCTAGGAACACAAGAGCAAAAACGCAGGCAGAAAAACAGCACAAGAGAGAGAGAGATGTAGGCGTGTAACTCTGCTCTATATACACAAGAAGATCCCGAGGAATGATACAAATGAGGTATGGGGGCTGAGGACCTATATATACCTCCCTGGAAGGGCAGTCGGCCAGCACAAGGAATGCCCGCGACGACTGATAAAAGGTCCCACGACTGCATAAATGCAGTCGGCCAGCAAACTGGTGCCCACAACTGATCAAAAACAGTCGGCCAGCAGCAAGAGTGCCCACGACTGATAAGCACCCAGTCGGCCAGCACTGTACTGCCCTTGGCACCCTCTGGCAGCCCTCCCAAGCCTCAGAAAAAATGGAAAAAATAGGGGAAAAATGCAGATAGTGGAGAAAAATGGGAAAACGCCTCATAAGGGCGGGCACACCCACAACAAAGGCCATGGTGTATAAATCTAGACAGGAGATGACTTCTAACAGAGACAGGGCTATCTCTACTCATGAAGAAATGAAAGGTCTCTAGCTCCTGTACCTCTGCGAAGGCTCGCCTTGTGCGGCGAGTAAGTCTCCTCATCTCTCTCCTCGACTCCTGCTCTGTGATGGCTCCCAAGGCTCTCTGTATGCGGAGCCGTGAGTATAGGGCTCTGCACTCTTCATCATACCATCTGTTCTGGGGCATAGTCTCAGATCTCGCAGGCTCTCCTGAGTGGACACGATGTGGGAAGCTCTGTCATGCAGCCGTGTGTAGGAGTGATGCCAGCTGGGCTGTAATGGTATCCATAGGTGCCAGGGGATCCATGAGTAGGAGCCCATCCTCTACTCTGCCAGTGTATATGTCTGCCATGTCATGTGTGAAGTAGATGGTAGTGTGTGGCGTCGGTATGTGGGGGGTTGGTGATACTGATGATCGGGCTAGTGAAAATGCCAAGTATGTATGATCTGCCCCAATAGGATGAGGTGGAATGGAGAATGAGGTGACAAGCTATGATGCCTCCAAAGACCCCATAATGTAGTCTACCACCGTGCCTCCGGTCCGTGTATGACCCCCATGTGGGAAGCATGCAACCCTCTTGATCCCGGCCACTGTAGCATCCCGTTATAAATAACAAGACGATGCCTGGCTCCCAACTCTAGTAAGTGGTCCCCATAATGTCCTCTGTGTGGGCCAGTGTCCTCTGATGCCCGACTAGCCCCTATCTCCTCTGGATCCACAGGGTGGAGGATCTCCATGTCATCATAGTCATACACCTCACACTGTCTGCTCTGTGTGTGGGCATTGAAGTCGCCCGTAAGAAATACTTCCCCTAGTGTAGAATAATGCATAATCTCCTCTGACAGACAAGTGTATGGCGAGGCTCCTGTCTCCTCTTCCTGTGGCATGTCCTCTGTAATGACATAGGAGGATCCTAGTGGAGAAAAGTAACATAGAGCTATGTATATAACCCTATCCTATGAGAGCTGTAAGCTGATCCACATGTATGTGGCCTCTGGATCCTGTGCTACTACTCTCAGTCTCCCCTGTAGCTCCCGTCTGAATAGAACTGCTGCTCCCCCCGACCCTCTCGACGTACCCTGGCGTGTGGTCCTCCTGTATGCTGACTCCCACTGGAATCCCTCTCCTCGAGGTAGCCCTCTCTCTGGGCTCTGATGTGTCTCTATCAGAAGTATGATGTCTCTCCCCACCATAACATGCTCCAGTCGTCCAGGCTGCACCCATAGTGAACCATTACAGTTCCATACTGCCATGTGTATCTCTGTCAGTGGCCTGGTCTGTGTCCCATAGGCCCCAAACCGCTAATCCATGGGCCGGCCATCAATGATGACCCGACCATCTCGGTAGAAGGCCTTCTTGCCTTCTGTCCTCGCGTGTAAGACTCGTGGCATGCAAGCTCTCCTATGCTCAAGTTGCATCCTTGTGAGATCATCATCCAAGAAAATAGGAGCTCCCTCTAAACCTCGTAGTATGATCCTCTTCCTCATGAAGGTGAGTCTCTCCATCTCTCCTGCAAACTGTAGGATGAGGGCTCGCTTGCGTGTTGAGTCTTTCCCGGCTCTCCATGCTTTGGTGAAGGGGAGAGGGTGCTCTTCCTTATGGCGGGCATGCCTTATCTTCTCCTCCTCAATGGTGGTGTGAATGATTTGGTGTTCTTCCCTTTGAGTCTCCTCTCTCACTTCTTAACGGATGTTCTTCTTCCCTTTGAGTCTCCTCCCTCACTTCTTTACGGATGTTCTTCTTCACCACCTCAACCCATCCTGACTGCTTGGCTTCGAGTTTTCCCTCCATGTCCTTTGTGATCTCCTTGAAGATCTCTTCTTTGATGGCCGTGAGAGTGTTGTCATTGATCTCCCCTTCTTCCTTCTCAGTATTCTTGATGGCTACCATTTCCACTTTCAATGCACTCACCTCCTCCTTGAGTGCCGTGTTCTCTTGTTCCAGGTTCGTGACCCGTGCTTCGGGAGCCATGATGTGCCAGTGTAGTTTGTTCTCCACCTCATTGAGGTTGGAATCGGATGTCTTCTTTTTCTCCTTGATTAGAGAGAGAGAGAGAGAGAGAGAGAGAGAGAGAGAAAGATTTTATTAACGTCTTCCAAAAGACCGAACTCAGCCTATGAGACAAATCGGTGTACTTGTATGAAGAGAGATGAAATGAAATGATATGATATATTAACGTCTCTAAGAGGCCATAGTGGCCTATGAGACCAAAACTGAGAGTACATCTGAAGTTGGTGTCTCATCAAAGAGAACAACTAAATGAGACTAAAAAGTACAATAAATTGATTGTCCTACAGTTATAAGAACAGAACTGTAAGACTCCGAGATGACAGTGAGTAAAAAATACTGGAAAAATGTATATCAGGTAGATCCATTTATGCTGATCAGTTGAAGTGTTGCCCTCTCCTTAGATCAAGTATCTCCGCCATGGGACTGTCTAGGTTGAAGCGAGGTAGGCACCTCCGATGCCGAGCAATAATGGCTCTGATCTGGCGATGGTGAGGATGCCGTGGTTGGGATCCTGGTGGGCGTCGACGATGAGCACGACATAAGATAACTACTCTATTAGTGGTGACTCCTTGGGAGTGTGGTCGGTGCCCTGATGGCCCAATGGAGGAGGTATCAGGAGGTGTGTGGGCTGGGTGGCTGGTGCTGGTGTCGAAGAAATCTATCAAGGTCCTCTGTCTAGGTACATCATGGCTCGGCCTCCTGTCTGCCACCAAGAGAGTCTCTCTGTGTCTCCTAAGCTCAAGTAGAAACAATCCCAGGCATCTCTGATCCTCAAACTCCATGACCCTGCATAACGGCCCAAAACCCTCTCGGAAGAGGCAGTGATCACCCTCGGATCTCATAATAGACTGTACATTAGCAAATGTAGCGTTCCTCTGTCTCTACCTCTTGGTAGCATAGCTGACAAATGCGATCATCCAAGATCTGATGCACATATCGCCCTGTCTCAATCCGTAGCTGGTGTGATGAGGTCCGGATCTGTCCAATGGCACAACGTATCCCATGTGATAGGTGTTCATCCATGTATGCCGGGTGGGTGATAAAATCATCCGGTGAGAGGTGTAGAAAATGGCTCTTGTAATGAGCCATTTTCGTGCCCAAGGGCTCAAGGGGGCTAGTCCATGTCCTCTCTGTGTCCACTCTGATGATATCCATCCTGATCACGTGGTTTTGCTTTGAGCGGGTGAGATCCAAAAATGGACAATCCAGACTGTACTAAAAGGGTGGTAGTGCCTCTATCTGCAAACCATGTAGGTCAAACCATGATCTCATCTGAGCGTACCAACAATGAGTATCTCCATCCTCTGCCAACTGTATGGATGAGGTCAATGCCAATCGGGAGTACCTCGACTGAGGGAGCTCCCATAGCCGCTGTAAAAAGGTAACTGCCTGGAATAGGGCCTCGGTTACTACTGGTGGGGCACCCAGCCGAACAATCTCATGTGGTACTGATGATTTGCTCCGAATCATGCGGGCAATCATCATAATCAGTGGTCTCTCCATTTGCCTCCATCCCTCATCTGTCCCTCTCTGAGATCTGTGATGTATACTGGGCCCCCAAATTGGAGCTCCGTACAGGAGGGTTGGTGTGACAAGTGTATCAAATAGCCACAATTTGGTGCGTGGCTCCTGAAACTGTATGTGACATGTGTGCACATTGCCTTTTGAAGTGCCCCCACCAAGGCTGCATGCCCTCGAGCTAATCTAGCTTGTGAGATCCCTGTCCCCACCATGCGACGGATTCGGGGTACTAGCAGCGGAAGTAGCACATCGTGCACGGGTAGGGGTCTCACACTCGGGGCCTCGCCCACGGATATCCGGGCAAGAGACTAATCCGTCGGTTTGTCCAAAACCGAAACCGGAAAAACTTCCTTTACCCGGAAAGCATGGGCGATTCCACCAGGATAACTCTTTACTCTAACGTAGTCAAGATCATTACGGATCAACTGATCTGACTGCACCTTTAACGGTGCTTGGTCAAATCAAGGAAGAAACTTGCACTTGGATCATTGGGATCAACGCTTTTTTCCCCATCGAGAGGTACAGCCCGTTGATTCCTATCCACAGAACAATTTCTATCCAGGATTTACTTCATCTATCGTAATAATAGAAATTAAATCTCGATTTACGGATCCATCAGTCTAGCCTAACCCCATCCGCCGATCCCATGGGTTAGCCAACCGCCCAACCACTGTAGTGATGGGATCCAATTTGGAATTTGGTTAGGTTTTGTCCCGGGTACCAAGGAAAAGAGTTCCAAGGCCCCCTAGCCAGAAGTTCATGCAAACATAAAACTAGCCACACCACTTACACACCCAATATGAAATTGCCTTTTTCTTAGCATCAGCGAACTTTAAAACAATCCTTTAATGAAACCATAGTACCAGTGATCACAATCTTCCAATTTATCCGATTGATTCATAATTTCCCATCATTCCTTCATCAGAGTATCTATGGCATCATTGGCAACTAGAACGCTCACCACCTGTCCACACAGGGGCCTTTTCAATAGTTCCTAGCCCATAATACTTGGCAATATAATCACTTATAAAAATCAAGATGGACTCTCGTTGAAGATCAGCAAGATCAACCAACAGATCCATATAAAGAGCCATGGACTCATCCATTGAAGACCAGCAAGGTCAATCAACCAGATCCATACCCGGTTTCACAAAACAACTCTTACTCCTTGTTCCAATATCTTCCTCGACGCACGCGTGGGTATCCTAGGCGACCAGAGCCCGAGCACCGTATGGTCAGCACCCTCTAGGATCCTTCGCAGGTGACCTAGCGCTTCACTCATAGGCCGCTTCCTTGGTCCCTCATCCACCGTACCGGAAGCTCACCATTTTAATCGAACCGAGGCTGGTCAAGACCTCGGCCGACCTTGCTACGCAAGACGTCCTCCCCATTGACTCTTCGTCAGCAGTTGCAACTTTAATAGTTAGGTCTCCACGACCTTAATCACAAGACGGTCAAAATGCTTTCCCAGCATTCTTGACATAAAACAGCCATTTACAAACAGCATTTACAACAGTTTACAAATACAATTTCTATATTAACTCTCATTTTTCCACATTATCCCTCATTAATCCACATTACTTATTCCACATTCCATTTATATATGTACTCATCCAATCACATCATTTTTCATCTCTTCACTTCAGATTCCTTCACATCCCATATCATATATTCACATCCATATCCACATCCATACATCCACATCCACATCCACATTCACATCCATACATCCACATCTACATGCTTACCTCCATTTTCACATCCTCATTTATACATCCACATCTCGTATCCACATTCATACATACACATCCATATCCACATCCATACATCCACACCCACATGCATACATCCACTATCACGTCCTCATTCATACATCCACATCCACATACATACATACATCCACATCCACATTCCCATTCACATCCATACATCCACATCTACATCCACATACATACATCCATCCACATCCACATTCCACATTCACATCTATACATTCACATCTACATCCACATTCACATACATCCACATCCACATTTCCATTCACATCTATACATCCACATCTACATCCACATACATACATCCACATCCACATCCACATTCCACATTCACATCTATACATCCACATCTATATCCACATTCACATACATCCACATTCCCATTCACATCCACATCTACATTCATCTATTTCTACATTTCCATTCATATGGCCTCATACGCCTTCACATCTATTCTTTTACATCACATCCATTCTCGCCCTATCACAACCCATATACATCTTATCTCATCTCATACACTTCCTATCTCATCCCATACACATCTTAACTCATCTTATCACATCCTAACTCATCCCATAGGTCTCTTATCACATCTTAACTCATCTTATCACATCCTAACTCATCCCATAGGTCTCTTATCACATCTTAACTCATCTTATCACATCCTAACTCATCTTATCACATCATAACTCTTCTCATATACGTCTTATCACATCCTATCCCTTTCCATATCTATTTATAGAATATAAGAGAATTCTTATATTTGATATAAAATTTCTTTACGCATCTAATTATGCATAAATTCCATTTAAGGATACTAACACTTTCGAAATAAAAATCAATCTTTTATGCATCTTCCTATGCATAAATTCATTTTAAATGAGAATGACACTTTGAATTAAAATTCAATCTTTTATGCATCTTCCTATGCATAAATTCATTTTAGATGAGAATGACACTTTTGAATTAAAATCAATCTTTTATGCATCTTCTTATGCATAAATTCATTTTTTTAGATGAGAATGACACTTTTGAATTAAAATCAATCTTTTATGCATCTTCTTATGCATAAATTCAATTTAGTAGGAATTACACTTAGAATAAAAAAATTTCTCTTATGCATCTAATTTATGCATAAAATCTATTTATGATGAAAATCACACTTTTAGTATAAAAATATCTTTTATGCATAACCCTATGTATCAAAACAAATTATGACAAAAGTAACATTTTTACAATATAATAATCATCTTTTATGCATACCTCTATGCAAGAATTTCAAATGTGATAAAAGCAACACTTTTACTATAAAAAAAAATATCCTTTATGCATACTTCTATGCATGAAAATTAAAAATGATAAAAGTAACACTTTTGATATATAAAAAAATATCCTTTATGCATACCTCTATACATGAAAATTAAAAATGATAAAAGTAACACTTTTGATATAAAAAATTATCCTTTATGCATACTTCTATGCATGAAAATGAAAAATGATAAAAGTAACACTTTTAATATAAAAAAAATTATCCTTTATGTATACTTCTATGCATGAAAATTAAAAAAGATAAAAGTAACACTTTTGATATAAAAAAAATTATCCTTTATGCATACTTCTATGCATGAAAATTAAAAATGATAAAAATAACACTTTTGATATAAAAATTTTCTTTTATGCATACTTCTATGCATGAAAATTAAAAATGATAAAAGTAACACTTTTAATATCCTTTATGCATACTTCTATGCATTAAAATGAAAATTGATAAAAGTAACACTTTTATGTTAAAATAATAATCTTTTATGCATACCTCTATGCATGAAAATCAATTATGCATAATATCAATTTCTCTATGATTACAATGAATATCTTTCAATTAATCTAGGATGATAATTCCTAGAATATGGTAGGAAGTCCTCTTTTCATGCTTTGAATAAAATTATATAATGCATAATTTTTATAAAAATTTTGCCATAGCTCCGCTGCTATGACTGATAAATCTCAATTTTTCTAAGAGATAAAGCTTATCATTAAGGAAATAATTAGAATGGTCTTTAATTGGATCATCAATCCATAATGCATTGAATCATCAATATACATAAACTAAAAGCATAGAAAAAAAACCATTAATTTGGCCTCAAGCATAGCTTAATCTTGGATTAAGGAAAAGCTTTATGAAAATCTTCATTTGGATTGAGAATGGGTCATGAGTATGACCATTTCTTGAGTGAGAGAGAGAAATTACATAAAAACCATTAGAATTAAACATAAATGGAAATTTATGTAATTCTTAACTATCATTAATCAATTAACTTCAATAGCATTCATCAAATTATGTAACTCTTCACTAACATTCATCAATTAACTTGAATAGCATTCAAAAACCATTCCAATTAAGCTTCTCAAGCTTGAGAGGGGTTGAGAAGAGATAAACATTGAGAAATTATAGAAAATGATCAAAAATTCACTTATTACCTTATAATTTGCTTGATTCTTTGTTCACGGTAGAGGCCCCCAACCAATCAATTGGTTAAGTATGTTGATGGAGCCACTAATGGGGATTGAAGAAAGAGGGAAGCTCCAAAAACTAGTGAATTATTAAATGAATTCACAGTTCTTGGCTTAGGTGAAGTAGAGTAACGATGCATAAACACTATCTATTTTTTTTCAACAAGGGGAGGCTTCTATTTATAGGAAAAATTGAGCTCCTAACCAAAACAAACTGATTCTAGAATTTTCCAAATCAGTTTGGTCAATTTTTTACCATTTTTAGGTCAGTTAAGCTAACTTTTTGGAACTAGACTTGAATTAGGAGAGAGGAGAGATGAAATATCTCAATTTTTATGAGTTTAAAACTCATTCAAGCATGTGAAATATGCACCTCCCTTAAAGAACTCCCCTTCCTTACATATGTCATATTTTTAATATTGCTCATAGTTTTTTACTAATAAACCTTGTACATTTTCAACTCTTCATCTTATGTGAAATATGCACCTCCTTTAAAGAACTCCCCTTCCTTACATATGTCATAATGGAATCATTTTAATATTGCTCATAGTTTTTTTACTAATAAACTTTGTAAATTTTCAACTCTTCATCTTATAGGAAATATGCACCTCCTTTAAAGAACTCCCCTTCCTTACATATGTGTCATAATGGAATCATTTTAATATTGCTCATAGTTTTTTACTAATAAACCTTGTACATTTTCAACTCTTCATCTTATGTGAGCATTTACTCATTTTTGGATACCCAAAATATCTCATATTTTTAATATTGCTCATAGTTTTTTACTAATAAACCTTGTACATTTTCAACTCTTCATCTTATGTGAGCATTTACTCATTTTTTGGTATCTTCTTTTACAAATTGGATTTATCTCCTCCCTACACATGGATTGATGCTATTGGCCGATAGGAACCTTAATTGGACCATAATCCAAAAATTTCTGAAAATCTAGATCCTTAGGCTAAGGTCCTTTATACCCATTTCCAATTAATTCCAATTGCACATTGGAAAGTTCTTTTTGAATTTCTGTTTCAGGGGAATTCATCTTAATTATAAGAGATATTTTTCTATCCAAAAATATTCAAAATCTGAATATTCTCTCTCTAGAATATTTTCTCTCTCTAGGTTAAAATAGTTAGAAACAAGGTCTTTATATTTCTGAAGAGGGATTGATTACAGGGGAAGATACTAGACATCAAAAAGGGGTTGGGAGAGGAATCTTACATTCTACCCCACTTAAAAAACGCGAGATGTCCTCATCTCGCAGGTGGAGTATGATCTCTTTCATCATCATCTTCTTCTTCAATCACATTCAACGTTACGCCTTGGAAGTGGACGATCGATTTTTCCCTGGTATTCTGCTGGAGTATGAATGACTTGAGAACTATCGGTTAAGCCCTTGGTTTTTCACTTGCAGTAAAGATCTGCCCTTCTTTCCTCTTCTACTTCTTCTGAAATTGTGACTACCCTGGCTGCTGCAGTCTGAGGTGGAATTTTTTCTCTTTGGTTTCCCCTGTTCTGGAAAGGAGTTCTGAGGTTACTCTGGGTAGAGGCAGATGGTTGATTTGGAGTTCTTCTGGGGTTACCCTGGCTCGGGCGAGACGGACCCTGATTAGACTGGTATGAAGGAATTGGTCTCTGAATTCGGGGTCCTAGACTTCCCTGTTCCCTTGACATGGCAGGAGTTGGGCAGTCTTTTAACTGATGACCAAAACCTTGGCATCCAAAACACCGGTTCTCACTTCTGGGCTCATTGTTCTGCATCCTTAAAATAGATGGTCCTCCTGAGAAAGTATTCTGGGGGAAGGATCTTCCTTCACTTTGGAATCTTCCTGCACCTTGATTCTGAATTGGTCCTTGCTGTCTCTTTGGGGGTGGAAAGTTTGAAGTACCTTCTTGGGCTTGGAATCTTTTAAAGTTAGAGGGTGCAGGCTTTGGCGGGACCTTTACTACAAAGGCTTTGGCAAAATCCTTTGCCATTTTTACTGCTTCAGCCATGGACACGGGTTTGGCATTTTTGACCAGTGTGTCCAAAGGTTCGTCGTTCATTGACCAAATGAACCTGGCCATGAGCTGTTCTTCATCTAGAGGTGGTGAGTATTTGAGTAGAAGAGCAAAGGCCTGGTGATATTCTTCAATGGTTTTGTTCTCCTGCTTTAGTTCTAAAAATTCGTTCATTTTGGTTTCCAAAAATCAAGGGGGACAAAATCTCTTTCTCAAATAGGTTTTTAGGTCATTCCAAGATTGAGTATTTCTATTTAGACGGTTGGTGTCACAGTGGTTCCTCCATGCTACCCTGGCTGTTTCCACTATTTTCAACCGGCCAAGAGCTATTTTGCTCAGCTCATTATAACCTGTGACGTCAAAATACTCTTCCATGGCTGCCACCCATTTCTCCACAGTCTCACCCAGGTTCTCCCCTTCTCCTTTGAAGGGTCTTTGGCTGAGTCCTATGAAGAGCCTTGCGAACATCAGGATCAAGTTCGTTATCTTCAGTGAGGACAGGGTTTGGCTGCTGATGGCTACGGTTTCCTCATCTCATGATTCTGTCAAAAATTTATATATTAGAGAGAGAATAGTTATAAGATTAGAGAGGAGATTCTTATTTTTGAATACCTCAAAAACTGGGGAGAATTCTTACATTCTACCCCACTTAAAAAAAAAGCGCGAGATGTCCTCATCTCGCAAGATAGAGGACAACTCTTTTTCTTAAGATCCAATTTTATTCCGGGGTTCCTTATATTCTGGTCAACCCAACAGAATACGGGGATAATTATCCCTTAAATAGAACTCATCATTACATAACAATTTCATTCACTTCATATCATTCATATCTTTAATACGATAATGGTCCATTAGACCGAAAAATTTTCCTTTTGAACATTCCTCCACCACGGGAAATTTAGTTAAGCAAGTTCTCAATTTGACATCCCTTAACTTGATCTAACGGTCAAGTGTTAACAGTAGCAATTTGATAGCACAATCCACTAATCTCATAGTGATTTGCTGAAATCATTATCATCATTTATCATCATAGGGACTCGTCCCATTCATCCTCATTGTAGTTTTGCTCAGGTTATTATATTTCAACTAAATTTCAGAAATCATCATTTTTCAATCAGAATCCAAATCAATTCATCAATTCTCAAACCAAATTAAAATCATATCAACCGCATTCGAAATCATCATCTGGATAGCATTAACGCTTATAATTTCAAGTCTTAGATTTACTCGTATATACTGCCGGTAAAGAGCTGCAGTTATACCCTCGGTATATACGGGTCGTCATAATACTTGAAACTATAAGATAAATACCATCATGTCTAGGCCTCAAGCAAGTCAGGGTTCCATACAATTGCGGTACTTCCATTTGAAGACCCAATTACTAAATTATGAATTTTCAGATTGAATATCAATTTGTATGAATTATATCACACAATTACAACCTTTTTGATTCTTGATAAATTTTTGATATATTTGGCTTCTCGGTTGATCTGATACCAACTGTGAGATCCCTGTCCCCACCATGCGACGGATTCGGGGTACTAGCAGCGGAAGTAGCACATCATGCGCGGGTAGGGGTCTCACACTCGGGGCCTCGTCCACGAATATCCGGGCAAGAGACTAATCCGTCGGTTTGTCCAAAACCGAAACCGGAAAAACTTCCTTTACCCGGAAAGCATGGGCGATTCCAACAGGATAACTCTTTACTCTAACGTAGTCAAGATCATTACGGATCAACTGATCTGACTGCACCTTTAACTGTGCTTGGTCAAATCAAGGAAGAAACTTGCACTTGGATCATTGGGATCAACGCTTTTTTCCCCATCAAGAGGCACAGCCGTTGATTCCTATCCATAGAACAATTTTTATCCGGGATTTACTTCATCTATCGTAATAATAGAAATTAAATCTCGATTTACGGATCCATCAATCCAGCCTAACCCCATCCGATCCCATGGGTTAGCCAACCGCCCAACCACTGTAGTGATGGGATCCAATTTGGAATTTGGTTAGGTTTTGTCCCGGGTACCAAGGAAAAGAGTTCCAAGGCCCCCTAGCCGGAAGTTCATGCAAACATAAAACTAGCCACACCACTTACACACCCAATATGAAATTGCCTTTTTCTTAGCATCAGCTAACTTTAAAACAAACCTTTAATGAAACCATAGTACCACTGATCACAATCTTCCAATTTATCCGATTGATTCATAATTTCCCATCATTTCTTTATCAGAGTATCTATGGCATCATTGGCAACTAGAACGCTCACCACCTGTCCACACAAGGGCCTTTTCAATAGTTCCTAGCCCATAATACTTGGCAATATAATCACTTATAAAAATCAAGATGGACTCTCGTTGAAGATCAGCAAGATCAGCCAACAGATCCATATAAAGAGCCATGGACTCATCCATTGAAGACCAGCAAGGTCAATCAACCAGATCCATGCCCGGTTTCACAAAACAACTCTTACTCCTTGTTCCAATATCTTCCTCGACGCACCCGTGGGTATCCTAGGTGACCCAGAGCCCGAGCACCGTATGGTCAGCACCCTCTAGGATCCTTCGTCAGGTGACCTAGCGCTTCACTCATAGGCCGCTTCCTTGGTCCCTCATCCACCGTACCGCGGAAGCTCACCATTTTAATCGAACCGAGGCTGGTCAAGACCTCGGCCGACCTTGCTACGCGAGACGTCCTCCATTGACTCTCCGTCAGCAGTTGCAACTTTAATAGTTAGGTCTCCACGACCTTAATCACAAGACGGTCAAAATGCTTTCCCAGCATTCTTGACATAAAACAGCCATTTACAAACATCATTTACAACAATTTACAAATACAGTTTCTATATTAACTCTCATTTTTCCACATTATCCCTCATTAATCCACATTACTTATTCCACATTCCATTTATATATGTACTCATCCAATCACATCATTTTCCATCTCTTCACTTCAGATTCCTTCACATCCCATATCATATATTCACATCCATATCCACATCCATACATCCACATCCACATCCACATTCACATCCATACATCCACATCTACATGCTTACCTCCATTTTCACATCCTCATTTATACATCCACATCTCATATCCACATTCATACATACACATCCATATCCACATCCATACATCCACACCCACATGCATACATCCACTATCACGTCCTCATTCATACATCCACATCCACATACATACATACATCCACATCCACATTTCCATTCACATCCATACATCCACATCTACATCCACATACATACATCCATCCACATCCACATTCCACATTCACATCTATACATTCACATCTACATCCACATTCACATACATCCACATCCACATTCCCATTCACATCTATACATCCACATCTACATCCACATACATACATACATCCACATCCACATTCCACATTCACATCTATACATCCACATCTACATCCACATTCACATACATCCACATTCCCATTCACATCCACATCTACATTCATCTATTTCTACATTTCCATTCATATGGCCTCATACGCCTTCACATCTATTCTTTTACATCACATCCATTCTCGCCCTATCACAACCCATATACATCTTATCTCATCTCATACACTTCCTATCTCATCCCATACACATCTTAACTCATCTTATCACATCCTAACTCATCCCATAGGTCTCTTATCACATCTTAACTCATCTTATCACATCCTAACTCATCCCATAGGTCTCTTATCACATCTTAACTCATCTTATCACATCCTAACTCATCTTATCACATCATAACTCTTCTCATATACGTCTTATCACATCCTATCCCTTTCCATATCTATTTATAGAATATAAGAGAATTCTTATATTTGATATAAAATTTCTTTACGCATCTAATTATGCATAAATTCCATTTAAGGATACTAACACTTTCGAAATAAAAATCAATCTTTTATGCATCTTCCTATGCATAAATTCATTTTAAATGAGAATGACACTTTGAATTAAAATTCAATCTTTTATGCATCTTCCTATGCATAAATTCATTTTAGATGAGAATGACACTTTTGAATTAAAATCAATCTTTTATGCATCTTCTTATTTATAAATTCATTTTTTTAGATGAGAATGACACTTTTGAATTAAAATCAATCTTTTATGCATCTTCTTATGCATAAATTCAATTTAGTAGGAATTACACTTAGAATAAAAAAATTTCTCTTATGCATCTAATTTATGCATAAAATATATTTATGATGAAAATCACACTTTTAGTATAAAAATATCTTTTATGCATAACCCTATGCATCAAAACCAATTATGACAAAAGTAACATTTTTACAATATAATAATCATCTTTTATGCATACCTCTATGCAAGAATTTCAAATGTGATAAAAACAACACTTTTACTATAAAAAAAATATCCTTTATGCATACTTCTATGCATGAAAATTAAAAATGATAAAAGTAACACTTTTGATATATAAAAAAATATCCTTTATGCATACCTCTATACATGAAAATTAAAAATGATAAAAGTAACACTTTTGATATAAAAAATTATCCTTTATGCATACTTCTATGCATGAAAATGAAAAATGATAAAATTAACACTTTTAATATAAAAAAAATTATCCTTTATGTATACTTCTATGCATGAAAATTAAAAATGATAAAAGTAACACTTTTGATATAAAAAAAATTATCCTTTATGCATACTTCTATGCATGAAAATTAAAAATGATAAAAATAACACTTTTGATATAAAAATTTTCTTTTATGCATACTTCTATGCATGAAAATTAAAAATGATAAAAGTAACACTTTTAATATCCTTTATGCATACTTCTATGCATTAAAATGAAAATTGATAAAAGTAACACTTTTATGTTAAAATAATAATCTTTTATGCATACCTCTATGCATGAAAATCAATTATGCATAATATCAATTTCTCTATGATTACAATGAATATCTTTCAATTAATCTAGGATGATAATTCCTAGAATATGGTAGGAAGTCCTCTTTTCATGCTTTGAATAAAATTATATAATGCATAATTTTTATAAAAATTTTGCCATAGCTCCGCTGCTATGACTGATAAATCTCAATTTTTCTAAGAGATAAAGCTTATCATTAAGGAAATAATTAGAATGGTCTTTAATTGGATCATCAATCCATAATGCATTGAATCATCAATATACATAAACTAAAAGCATAGAAAAAAAACCATTAATTTGGCCTCAAGCATAGCTTAATCTTGGATTAAGGAAAAGCTTTATGAAAATCTTCATTTGGATTGAGAATGGGTCATGAGTATGACCATTTCTTGAGTGAGAGAGAGAAATTACATAAAAACCATTAGAATTAAACATAAATGGAAATTTATGTAATTCTTAACTATCATTAATCAATTAACTTCAATAGCATTCATCAAATTATGTAACTCTTCACTAACATTCTTAACTTGAATAGCATTCAAAAACCATTCCAATTAAGCTTCTCAAGCTTGAGAGGGGTTGAGAAGAGATAAACATTGAGAAATTATAGAAAATGATCAAAAATTCACTTATTACCTTATAATTTGCTTGATTCTTTGTTCACGGTAGAGGCCCCCAACCAATCAATTGGTTAAGTATGTTGATGGAGCCACTAATGGGGATTGAAGAAAGAGGGAAGCTCCAAAAACTAGTGAATTATTAAATAAATTCACAGTTCTTGGCTTAGGTGAAGTAGAGTAACGATGCATAAACACTATCTATTTTTTTTCAACAAGGGGAGGCTTCTATTTATAGGAAAAATTGAGCTCCTAACCAAAACAAACTGATTCTAGAATTTTCCAAATCAGTTTGGTCAATTTTTTACCATTTTTAGGTCAGTTAAGCTAACTTTTTGGAACTAGACTTGAATTAGGAGAGAGGAGAGATGAAATATCTCAATTTTTATGAGTTTAAAACTCATTCAAGCATGTGAAATATGCACCTCCCTTAAAGAACTCCCCTTCCTTACATATGTCATATTTTTAATATTGCTCATAGTTTTTTACTAATAAACCTTGTACATTTTCAACTCTTCATCTTATGTGAAATATGCACCTCCTTTAAAGAACTCCCCTTCCTTACATATGTCATAATGGAATCATTTTAATATTGCTCATAGTTTTTTTACTAATAAACTTTGTACATTTTCAACTCTTCATCTTATGTGAAATATGCACCTCCTTTAAAGAACTCCCCTTCCTTACATATGTGTCATAATGGAATCATTTTAATATTGCTCATAGTTTTTTACTAATAAACCTTGTACATTTTCAACTCTTCATCTTATGTGAGCATTTACTCATTTTTGGATACCCAAAATATCTCATATTTTTAATATTGCTCATAGTTTTTTACTAATAAACCTTGTACATTTTCAACTCTTCATCTTATGTGAGCATTTACTCATTTTTGGGTATCTTCTTTTACAAATTGGATTTATCTCCTCCCTACACATGGATTGATGCTATTGGCCCATAGGAACCTTAATTGGACCATAATCCAAAAATTTCTGAAAATCTAGACCCTTAGGCTAAGGTCCTTTATACCCATTTCCAATTAATTTCAATTGCACATTGGAAAGTTCTTTTTGAATTTCTGTTTCAGAGGAATTCATCTTAATTATAAGAGATATTTTTCTATCCAAAAATATTCAAAATTTGAATATTCTCTCTCTAGAATATTTTCTCTCTCTAGGTTAAAATAGTTAGAAACAAGGTCTTTATATTTCTGAAGAGGGATTGATTACAGGGGAAGATACTAGACATCAAAAAGGGGTTGGGAGAGGAATCTTACATAGCTGCTGCTGCCTCCTTCAGGAAGAAACGCGGTCCTGTGAAAGTAACTCCCAAGTCACTGTCAGATCTCTATCCGCACAGAAAGCCTGTAATGCATCCAGGTGTCTCTGTAATCCCTCCGAAGATTCTGAGATTAGAACAATATCATCAGCATATAACAAGATGGATATCAACACCCCTGCCAGGCATGCCCCATGGGCCTCCCAATCTGTCTACATAATCAGAGACTGCATCAATGTACAGTTCAAAGAGGGTGGGCGATAGCGGGCATCCGTGCTTCACCCCTATCGTGCTGGTCAGCCTATTACAAAGCATATATCCCCCACTGCATATCCTTGGGTACCTCAATGTCATGCAATCTGTGCATAAGCTTGGCACGTGGTACGGTATTGAAGGTTTTGTGGAAGTCCACAAAGCAGCAGTATATCCTTCTCTTCTGTGCTCTGCCCTCTTCAATAAGTGCCCAAAGTGTCAGTCTATGATCCAAGGTAGTAAATCCTCTCCTGAAACCAGCCTATACATGTGCTCGATGACCATGCCTCTCTGCCCATATAAGTTGGCCAAGTAATGACTAATCATGATCATCCTGTAGTTGCCTGGTACCATGGGGTCCCCACTCTTAAAGAGTGGTACAATGATATGCTCTATCCAGCTTGTCGGGAAACCCTCACAAATGGCACGATTAAACACATGTACGATGAGCGGAGCCAAAGTGTCTCGTGCATATGAGAAGTGCTCTCCAACTAGCCCATCATGATCTTGTGCCTTTCCATTCTGTAACCTATCTATCGCATCTATCACCATCCGCATAGTAAAAAAGGTGTTGCTAGCCGGTCTAGCTCCTAGTGGGGGGCTGTCCTGGTGCATTAAATAGCTCTCTAGCATAAGTATGCCATGCCTCAGCTGCAGTAATCGGAGAGAGTGAGAAGAGCAGACAGTATTGGGTCCTGAATACCCTTTGTAGGGCCCCCACCATGAATGGTGTATTTGCGTGTATTTGCTTTATTAGAATGATGCAAATCAGAAAATGAAGACTGAAACTTGACCTTCTTGGCTGAGGTAAAATCCCTGCCCTTGACCTTCAGCTTTCACCCTTGCGTTAGCTTCTTCCTTAGCTGTCTGGGCCCTTGAGATGCTTCAGCACTTTGTGAATGATGAGATGATCCCATCGTTTTCTTGGCTGGTGGCTGAGATGATCCCATCGTTTTCTTGGCTGGGCCCTTGAGATGCTTCAGCACTTTGTGAATGATGAGATGATCCCATCGTTTTCTTGGCTGGGTTTATATACCCTTCTCTAGCCCTGGTCAGCCCCAGCAGACTGAAGTCAGCCAGCAGCATAAAATGCTCACGACCAGCAAAATAGCCATAAATGCCTTTTAAATGTTTTCACACTATGCAAGTGGGCTGGCCACTCTGCGCATGGACTGCTGGGCATAGGACTGGCCGGCAGCCCCTTCCAGCCTGGTGGGCACAGCTGGGGCCCTCCTGGCCCCTTGGGGGTGGTTCTACACCTCCCCCATGCCCACACTAATAATCTTGGGGTAGCCCTATGGGCTGGCCCTATCGCTACATGCAAAACCTACATGCCTACACAGAGGTCTGGCATCCATTAGCAAGCCAGATACACAGAACATCTGACATCATTCCAGAGGGAGACTCAGTGCGGACTGGCACTGCTTCATGTGCAAAACAATGCACACCTGACCTTGGACGTATAGAGTGGTACCCTCGCTTACTCCTCTCGGACTGGGCTCACATGGGACCAGTTTCCACTGCAAGTCTTGCACCTTCTTATTCAGATATGTCCATGTGGCATCCAAGTGCAGGATGCATGTGACATTCCCTTCTGCTTAACTTGACGGAAGCTGCATAGCCTCCAAATACTCCGTCAATAAAGCGGAGTAGTCGTCGAAGAACTCTTTGTCAAGCCATACCGCTTCGTGGGTCCCTCGGTCCTGAAACTTTGTGAGGAACTATCTTTGTCTTCGGCGTGAGCCGTGCTTGAAGCGGTGCAAAAAGATTTGTTCTGGAACCATCATTTCAGCTTCATCAATGATATCCGGTTCCGCTTTGTCTTTCACTTCTGAAGGGATTGGACCTGCATACGGTTTTAGCCAACTGACATGGAAACCTCGTTAATCTTTCTCTAGATGGGAAAAGGCCCGAAGCTCTTGAATGATAGCTTTGGGCACAGCTTGCGCACTTGTTTCATGATCCGAAGATAAACCCAATCTCCTTCGGAGAACTTCATATCCCTTCGGTCTTTGTTGGCCTGTCGAGTGTAGGCCTCCTATGCTTTAGCCAACCTGTCATTCACTGACTCCAAAACCTCCTGGTAAGACTCCGTCATTCTGTTCGCTTTAGGTACTGAAGACGAGGTTTTGGACAATAGTGACTGGAATGGTCTTCCAAACACTGCTTCATATGGAGTCCTGCCAATAGCTGAAGAAAAGGAATCATTCAAAACAACTTGAACTAAAGGCAAATACGATTCCCACTTACCTTGTTGATCGTGGACATAACACTTTAGCACATCAAAGGCCAACTGGTTGTAGATTTCTGTCTGGCCATCAGTTTGTGGGTGAAATGCACTGGAAAAATTCAATTTAGTATCAAAGTTATCAAACAATGCCCTCCAAAAATGACAGGAAAACTTGGCATCTCGGTCTGACAGTATGGTCCTAGGGATCCCGTCAATCGGGTACCAATGCCGAGTGAACAAATGGGCAACATCCTCGGCGGTCACATTGGCCCTGCAAGGAATAAGCATAACAAATTTGCTAAATCTATCAACAATAGTCAAGCAATGAGTATTACGCTTACCTGGGATGGTAGGCAGATTCATGACAAAATCCATCGATATATCTTGGAAAGGTTCTTTGGGAATATGTAAGGGTTGTAATAACCCTATCTTCTTTCCATGAGGAGCTTTCACTTTTTTGACAAATGTCACATTATTACACATGTGCAAACACATCTCGCCTCATTCTTGGCTAATAATATTGCCTTTCTAACTTCTCCAGCATCGAATTCATGCCCTGATGACCACCAATGATGGCGTCATGGGCATCATGGAGAAGAGCTGCCCTGAATGCCTTCATGACACAAAGGTGGCCTTTGTAGAAAAGCCAACCATCGCGTATCAAAAAGTGGCATGGTCCTATGGCATCCAATGCCTGTTTCATTGTGTACCAAATTCCTCGAAATCCGGGTACATGTGCTACATGTCATCTAGTCCCGTACCAGCGAGGTCGAGTCTAGTGGTCTGAATCAAAGTCACTTATTCCTTCCTGCTCAAAGCATTGGCCACTGGGTTGGCCTTTCCTGGAAGGTACTCGATGATACCGCCAAATTGCTGGAAGATTTGGCTCCAACGGTGTTGTCGTCGGTCACTCCACTGTGCACTTGGCATTGTCTGAATCCAGCGTAATGCCTGATGGTCAGTGCGAACCTCAAATTCACGGCCATAAAGGAAATGTTTCCAATGTTTCAAGGCTTGAATGACTACGAGGAGTCCCTGATTGTAACTCAAGTAATTCTTTTCCACAGGCAGTAACTTACGAGACATGTAAGCTACTGGGGGATGGCCATTCTGTTGCTCGCATCGGTGATCACTTGGAACAGCTCGTCCCACGAGGCAAGCGCTGGACAAGGTGCTTTTGACAAAGCCATCTTGAGGTTCTTGAATGCCTCCAATGCTCGTGAAATCATTCGAATCCATTGCCTTCTAGTCTTGACACTCTTTAGCAGATTGGTGAGATCTGTTGAGAGGCCTTTTATGGCTGCCAACATGCCGATGGAAGAAGGTGTTCAATTGAGACATCGGTATATTACAGTATACTGATGCTATGCTTTTTTCTATGTATATACTGACGTTGTTCTTTTTTTGCATTACTCTCATCTTGTCCTTCTCAACAAGTGGACTATTTTGTGTACGTGAAGAGCAGTAAAGACATCATCAAGGGATGCCCTTGAGCCTGAAATTGAGGCTTGGCTAAATGAGAGGGTGCCTTGCTCTTGCAAGCATCAAATTCGATGGGAGTGTCATGTGGGGTTAGGACACCTCCAATCTTATGATGAGTTGCCATTGGCTACTCTTGGACTACCAAACATTGGTCACACTCCTTCGTCAGTGAATCAATATAGTCAATGTTGGTGCTTACATGCTTATTTCCATTTGCATGTATTGGCAAGCTACACATTCATATAACATGATTCAGGATGAGAAGGAAGGAGCTAGCCCTAGTACTCCCCATAGCGCACCAGACCCTTGCATGCAAAACAAAAGATATACATGAGCTACAGGGCAGGATAGGTAAGGACAAGGATAGACATCGGAGGCAAGAGATTCACATATGTAGTTTGATCATGATGAGGCAATAGAGTCCTTGGTCCCATCGCGGATGAGGGCATGATAAATAAAATTTTAGACTCATGATACAACATGCTCACGTGACATCCAATCCAAAGAGCTTACTTTTGGATTTACATTCAACACCCTTGTATGATGGTGCATCGATATCCAAGTTGAAGGCTTGCCTTTTCCTTCTAAATTTGCAAGCAATGTATGGCTGGTTTGACACTAGTGTCTCAAAGTTATTGGGGTTGATCCCATTCCATCAACATATATTTATGGCATATCCAAAGTAATCTTGTTTGTTTCAAGTTGATGACCTTCTTGTTGGATGGATTGATATTATTATGGATTGATACTACTTGTATGCAATCAAGGATATCAATGGAACTGGATTGTTACATGGAACATGTTGGCACTTTTGAAACGAGGTGAACATTTGTGGTGTATAGAATTCATGGAACTGTGAAAAAGCTAAAAGGACATAGAAAAGGCCCACATGCTGTTGCAGCATTAGCTCATGTTGTTAAACAAAATGCAATGCCATAGCCTCATGTCCAACAAAAATTGACAGATGGATCTCAAGTGTGTGAAATTCATCTTTCCCTTAAGAGTGACAAAGAAGGTTTTACTGGAGACTCTAAACAAAATATTAGAGGATGAGAAACGTTTATCAATTGGCATATCTACCTTCTATAAAATTTGGCAATCACATTTTATGAATGTGAAAATACCATCAAAGTAGCGAATGTCGAAGTGCAAAATCTATGACGAATTCAAAAGTGCAATTAAAGAAACTAAATGTGAGGTTCTTTGAGAAAAGTATATAAAAAGGAGGGCAATTCATTTATGTCACGTGCAAGATGCTAGGATGCTATATGCTTATTAGAGGCATGAAGAAATATCTGATATGAATAATTACATGTGTATCAGCATCGATGGGATGGATCAAAAAGCGACAACTTTGCCAAGGTATAAACGCACTCCACCTTCAATGGAGGGTAAGCGTGGACTAAAGACACACTTATGCGGTGTATCACCATCGATGGGATGGATCAAAAAGCGACAACTTTGCCAAGGTATAAACGCACTCCACCTTCAATGGAGGGTAAGCGTGGACTAAAGACACACTTATGCGGTGTATTAGTGGCTATCCTAGAGAGAATTATAGACTGAAGAAATGTATAGAGCCGCATTTCAAGACAAAGAAGATTCTTTAGTAGGCCTTACAAACCCACACCACTTCAACATTCAATTTGAAAAATGGGGAACCAATGATGCAATGGAAATATTACTCCATAGATGGAGATGATCATTGGAGCAAGCCATATGCTTTATTTTAGAAGACACCATCATTAGAAGAATGCAAGCTTACTTTGATTCCAAGCAAAGAGAGAAGGTTCTAGTAGGAGATATTGATCTTGTGTATGTCAGCACCAAAGAGTAGGTGGCTGGTATCTTTACAAAGGCATTGGATACATGGAAGCTTCATAGGTTCAGAGGCTTACTTGGTTTGCTAGAATTGGATTTGAGCTTGAGGGGGGGTGTTGAGATATCAACCTCAACATCACGTGACGCCTAGGTGATTGTCATTTATCTCACCGACATGGTTGGTTGTGGCTATTACATCGCCACTGAATAACAATTGTATGGTAGCTACTCTTGTGTGTGGCAGTTGTGGCGGAGTTAGGTTGCCACATATGTATGGTTTGGGTTCCACTATGTACCCGAACTCTAGGGTTAGAGATATTGTGTATACCCTTCTTTAATGTATTGTTGTTGTGTGGCTTTTGCAAGAAAGAAGAAGAAAGCTTTAGCCTCCACCTCTTGTGTCTTCTCCCTTGTGTTGTTGTGAAGATAGTTGTAACCAAGACTCCTCCCTCTCTCCCACTTTCATTTTAATAAAAGGCCTTTTAGATTCTCTTGGCTCAATTGGAGCATCTATTGATGATGAGGATTTAGTGTCAATGACCTTGAATGGTATTGGGAAGGATTGCGCACAATTCCTAACATCCATTGGAGTCTATAGACTTTTCGTGATTTTTAGGAACTTGTTTCTCTCTTGTTGAGTGAAGAGAGAAGGAATGGTGGTTCAACCACATGAAGTTCTCAAGGATCTACATTCTACTCAAATTTAGGTAGAGGTACAGGTAAAGGAAGAGGCCGTTTTGGTGGCCGTACAGGAAATCAGAATCAATAGCAACAATAGGAAAACTAGTTCTATGGAGGGGGACGTGGTAACTCTAGAGGTAGGGGGAGCCAAAGAGGACGTGGTTCATGGAAAAGGAATCAACAGGTAGATAGCAACATAGAGTGTTATTATTGTGGAAATCCTGGACATAAAGAGAAGACCTACTAGAAAAATCAAAATGATAGCACGATTGGGAAGTTGCAGCAAAGCAACTATGCATGATCCAATAGGTGGGGTGATGACCGAAATGAGCACTTTTTGTGATGTAGCACATGGTTAACTCTATGATAGAAAATGCTACAAATTGTAAAAATTCTGATCTTGTTGATTCAACTGCTTCTAACCACATGAAAAGCCATGGTGAGTGGTTTAGTGATGTCAAAATTTTGGAAAAGCTAGGTTATGTTGAAACATGTGATGATATCGCACATCCAATTGCATAGGTAAGGTGCCATTAGCTATGCAAGATGGCAGAACAAAGTACTTATCAGATGTACTTCATGTTCCTAATATCACCAAGAACTTAGTTTCAATTGGCCAAATGGTTGAGCAAGGTTTGCACATCAAATTCAACCCTAATGGATGATTTGTTGAGGATCTAAAAAATCAATGCCACTCGATTGCAAAAGGAAATAGAAATGATAATATCCTAGAGCTTAATGCTGCTATGTTTTCACATGGAAGAGGTTTCATTTTGTAAATATTAAAATATGACATAAGTACATTGGGCACATGAATATACAAAAGCTAAAAACTATGCAAACAAAGAGAATTGTTATAGGTTTTTCTAAATTCAAAGTAGATGGAATGCAAAAGTTATGTGAAGCATGCCAAATGGGCAAGCAGGTGAGACATGGATTTCCACATAATGCTAAAGTAAGCAACAAAGATTTGAAAGTGATTCACTTATATGTGTGGATAACCAAAGCTGCTTCTATTGGTGGATTCCACTATTATGTGAGATTTATTGATGATCATACTAGGAAGGTGTGGGTCAACTTTATGAAGCATAAAAGTGAAGGATCGTTATATATAGATACCCTATTTTTAAACAAATAAATAAACTATTATAGAAATTTACTTCTCATAAACCAATGCAAAAGCAATTGAACATTGCACGAAGTCTTTAAACCAAAGAACAAAGTGGAGCAAAGACAAATAGAAATTAGTTTTAAGAGAGTAAATCCATTGTTCAATTGAATATTGATACATTATTTCCCCTCCAAATTTACGATCGATTCCCCTTCACCACGCTCACGCTTCTCTCCTCTATTCTTCTCATTCCCCTCCCCCTTACGATCACGTAGTGACTTGGATAGAATCCGAGGACGGTGTCCGTGACAACACCGCGTAGCTGCAAGTCAATCAGCTCCCACAAGGAAGTAGCTTGGAGGATGAGCTCTCTGAAGCGGCTTGGTTGAAGATCCCCACGACATGTTGGTCTCCGTCGAAGAAGACTTAACAAATTTTGGCACCGTTGCCGGGGACCTCCCTTCAAAAGGTCTGTGTATAAAAGCCAAGGCATTTGACTTGGTCTTCATTCTTCCATTCATTCTTTGGCTTGAGTTGGAATAGAGAACAGCTTCCTTCACTCGTGTGTTGTTGTCTTGTTTTCCTTTCCTTTACTCTTGTTTGTTGCTACACATACGATCCCCTTCACCACGCTCACGCTTCTCTCCTCTATTCTTCTCATTCCCCTCCCCCTTACGATCGCGTAGTGACTTGGATAGAATCCGAGGACGGTTGACCACCGCGCAGCTGCAAGTCAATTAGCTCCCACAAGGAAGTAGCTTGGAGGATGAGCTCTCTGAAGAAAAATTTGTTACGTCTTCTTCGACGGAGACCAATGTGTCGTGGGGATCTTCAACCAAGCTGCTTCAGAGAGCTCATCCTCCAAGCTACTTCCTTGTGGGAGCTGATTGACTTGCAGCTACGCGGTGTTGTCACGGACACCGTCCTCGGATTCTATCCAAGTCACTACGCGATCGTAAGGGGGAGGGGAATGAGAAGAATAGAGGAGACAAGCGTGAGCGTGGTGAAGGGGAATCGATCGTATGCATAGCAACAAACAAGAGCAAAGGAAAGGAAAACAAGACAACAACACACGAGTGAAGGAAGCTGTTCTCTATTCCAACTCAAGCCAAAGAATGAATGGAAATATGGGCAACATTATCTCACCTTTTAGTTGGTCCCAAATAAGAATCTCACTCTAACTTCAATCATTTGGATCATGGGAATTCTAAGACAAAATGATGTAAAATTGTAAGAGCATTGGCTATGATATTTTCTTGTCTAGGTTCATATCGGATCTTAAAGTCATATCCTTAAAACTAATGCATTCCATCTTCTTTGCGGAGTATTCAAATCAATTTGGAATAAAAATTTACTTTATACTTTGATAATTGGTCAATTAATCAAATCCTTGGCCCAATTAATGTTTTCATTTAATCATGGCATGTGCATAGGCTGAGGGGCCCTTAGGTAGGTGCCTGATGGAACCCAATTATAGGGGTGACCAAAACTGACTAACCAGTTGGCCGGCAGGCTGGCTGACTTTTTCTTGGACCACGCCTTCTAAACAGGGGGTCAATTTTGATCTTGCTGTCTGGCTCATTTTGGGGCTGGTCTGCCCTCCTCAGGGCAGACCAGCATCTGACTGGAGGAAGAGGTATTGAGAAGGAAGAAGGCCTTAATAGGAGGAGAAAGAGGGTTTTGTTATCTGAATTAGTGGCTGCAAAACAGACCAAGGTTTTGTGTGAGTTATTTGGAGAGTTTTTGAGGGTGAAATATTCAGGAACAGGAGAGCTGAACTGAGACTAAAGAGGGCTGGACAGAAATTACAGTTTTGTGCATTCACCACCCAATTGATAACTGTGATCGCAAGGTGCAATTGAACACGAATTTCACACAATTCTGTCCGACAGAATAGTTACACCATTTTCAACCTTTACTATAATTAAGTGCTCCTGTCGGAATCACGTCCAACCATTTATTCACAATTTCCTTCTGCAGGCCGTTTTGAGGCACCCATCCCGGTCGTCCGACTCTCCTGCCCTATTGGTGTCCGTCTGAGTCAACAGAAAATATCAAAACGACGCATCACGATTCCAGGAATTCACAAAAGAGCTCCGCCAGTCGGAATCAAAAGGGGAAAATCATGATTCCTCCATCGCGATTTTATTTCTGCTTGTATATACGACTATCGAATGCGCTTCTGGCCAACACGACAGGCGACTCGTTTCCGTATGTCCCCTTATGCATTCATCCAAAATTTTCCGAGGGGAAATTAAAAGTGGCGTCACGATCCATCTCTACTTCAGAAATTGCCCTTTCTCACTGTCGCGATTGCATTTCGATGCATCCCTTCTGCTTCTTGATATTCGAAATTCAGGTAACTGACAGGCATCGACATTTATCTTGATTGCAAGACATTTGTCTCATCTGCACGTCGATTTACTTTTCCAGGCATCTGCCCCACCATATCACGACTGCATCCTTGGTTCCAGGGTCGTCACGATTCAAGAGAACCGTAAACTGTGCTCTAATACCACTAAGACCACTCTCTGCACCAATTACACACATTACAGACTTTTTTTTTTCTCATTTCAATACATTCTGATCATTCTCTGTTCAATCTGCAGTACGATTCACTCTTTCTTTTTGTTTCCTGCCCATGCAAGCATTCAAGGTGACACCGACACCCAACTAGGATCCAGGGCAACCTGCTCTCCAGATCCCCCCTTTCGGGTTTGTATTAATTGCAAGAGTTCCAAAAGTACAAGAGAGTTTATGTTGTAGCAGTACTAAGGAGTCACCCTAGATATGGCCTTCCGTGTTCACCGTGCACATAGACCTCACTCGCCCCCACGCCGCACCACTACTCGACAGCTATTGGTAGAAGAGATCTTTTCTGCTCACCATGCTACTTTGGCACCAGATCTGCATGATACACTTGGATCTACACCTTGGTTCTTTTAATGTACACTACTCTGTATACAAATAGCAGCAATAGGTGGACAAGGGTTTTAGTATGCCCTTGCCCCCTTTATCATTTTAATTTTTCAAATTTAGCCCCTTGTGGCTTGTATGAGATATTTTGATGTGTCCCTTTGTTGCATAGCCCCACGAGGGCTTTTGTCAACATTAATAAATCTTTGTTTCTTTCTTTCTCTTGGTCACCTTCGAGCCTCTTCACACCGACTACATATCGAGAGTGGCCGAGCAAAGGGTATCCACACCAAGAGGGTCGCATCTACACTCTTTGTGATCTACAGGAGATCAAGTCAGAGGAGCACTTTGCTTTTAGGCCTACTTTCACACCAACAATAGGAGCAGATATGTTGTCCGAGGTCGCTATCACAGCATGTTTTGTGATTGATTTGACCTCTCCCACGGCTCCATCGCTACCCCTATCAGCGATGCCTTGCATTATTCCCGCACGAGATGACTCAACATCGAGATAGATCACTTTGATTACAGCAGCACCTCTAGGCAGCACAGCCAGATGCTACCCAAAGGCCTATCACGGATTTCTTCCAAACCCAAAATCTAGCACCACAGCCCACTGTTAGGCTCATATCTAACCTATCTCCCTAGAGCAGATAGCAAGGACACAGGTGCTGGCATCTATGTTATCCTCCCAGCACCTGTGGAACATGCTCCTGCTCTTTGCAGTATGTATGTGAGCGAGGGCGGTTTGTTGGAGAGACTATAATACCAACTCGTCTTGCAATTTCAAGATCTTTCTTCTGAGTTCCTTTCTTGGGAGCCATAGTCTGCAATAAAAAAATTAATACTTAAAATGTAGAAATTTTCAACTAACATGATAAAATGATACGCGAATTGTGGAAATCTATGCAAAATAAAGAGAAATTTACCAAAATAGACTCAAAATACAATTTTCAATTAAAAAATTGGCATGAAAGAGAACAAAACTAGGGAAATGTGCCAGCCCATTGTGCTGCCAATGATCTGCAGAAGATGGAAACGATTAACAGTAAATTCGATCTGAGGAAAAAACAGTCGCACCTATCTGCAGCGCACGATGTGCTAAGTGTCACAAAGAGCTATTGAGAATTCGCGAGCTGATTTGTGTCGAATCAAAAGGTAACAAGATGACTCTTTCAAATCAAATAAAATTATGCCCCAAACATTATTAACACTGAACAAAATTAACACCATTCCATATGTAAAGTACAACTATGTATATCATATGATAAAACACAAACTATACCCCAAACAATATTAACACCATTCTCTCTATATACACTAGAATTATATACCATTATAAATGTTTCAAGTCTACATGATTAGGCTAGTAGTATGCAAAGTGTATCACTTTATTTTAAACAATCTCACTAGTTTTTATGTAGTGAAGTTCATATAGATTCCATTCTCACTAAAGTACTTCCAACAGTTTCATGTAGCATTTTACTCAATGGGTGTTATAACCACCTTCCCCACAACTCTTCTAGTCTCCAAATATTTGAATGCTTCCTTCACTTCAAAAAATTTAAAGGCTCCTTTGGGATCGATGATAGGCTTCAATTTTTTGCTTTCGATGAGAGAAGCCAACTCGGTAAGGAAAGAACCACTTGATGTCGCGCTGTAAAATGTAGCTGGATGAGGGGGTGCATTATCTCCGATGGTAAGCACCTTCCCACCGTCTTTCACAACTCTCAGAGCTTTCTCAACTTCCCCTGCCCCTACAATCAAGCATTGATATCCCACCTTGACATTTAGCTTTGTATTCAACAAATTGTCAAGATAGATCAAAACACGAGACATGGCAACAATGCAAATAATGATACTTTAAATGAAGCACCAATCGATTCTACTCGACAGATGAGCAAATAGATGATGCATGTCGTTCGAAAATCCCTAAACAAAGGGGATTACAAGAAAAGGCCGGAAAACTAAGAGCAAATTAGTGTAAGGGTTTAAGAGGGGGTGGGGCTGCAAATTGAATATATATATTTTTACACACATATTCCATCACAATCAGGTCAAATAGCCTAATGATAAAAGTGAAGTTTCAATGAATAGAGGTTTTGGATTCAATGGGTTCAAATCCTTCCTTTTGAGAGTGGGTACATTAGTATATCAAGTACATAATGTGGATAATCTAGGATTAAAATAAATCAACCCAGGTAAAAAGTATTGATGTGTGCTTAACCTATGGGAAAACATAGGTTAAATAATGAGAGTGAACCAAAAACATAGGCAAATTAATAGGAATAAAATAGAGAGAGTGAATGCTGGAAAGGATAATCTAGGCTTAAAATAATGGGAAAACATAGGTTAACTAATGAGAGTGAACCAAAACATAGGCTAATAAATAGGAATAAAGTAGAGAGAGTGAATGTTGGAAAGGATAAAAAATAAATGAAAGATGTGGCACCAATTTTTCACCAATCACATCTGCAGATGCATTACCCACATTCATGCTTGTACTCTACAAACTATACTATGGTAAAGGAACTCAGAATCATCAAATTTAAGGTCCGCAAAGCAATAGTGTAGCAATGGGAGGTGAAATTTTTGTGGCTAAGTAGTGTAGCATACAATGAAATTGGTGGGAAAGCTTTTGGCTTACCAACTGTATCAAATACAAAATCGTATCGCTCCGGAAGCTCTGAGAAGTTCTGTTTGGTATAGTCGATAACAACATCTGCACCTAAGCTCTTCACAAAGGGCACCTTTCCTGTGCTTGTAGTGGTGGCAACAATTGATGCACCATGCAACTCTTTGGCCAACTGCACACACATTAGCAAATTGCCACATGAGGAAAACATCACATGAGCTTATGATGTAGTAATCTTGTCTTAAACTTCTTGTGGTCGCTGCACCTAATTATCATCTAACGCTTTTGAAAGAGGTGGGTTGTAGTTTTCTGTATACACACTAATCGTTTTATCTTGTAGTCTTCTGTATACAAACGTAGTGTTAAGAATACAAGCAAAATACATCTCTCATTACCTGGATTGCCAAAGTGCCTACTCCCCCTGCACCTCCAATCACAAGAACTGTTTGGCCAGCCTCAAAATTAGCCCTTTTGAATCCTTCTCGTGCAGTGATGAGTGCTAGAGGTAAACTGGCCGCCTCTGCAAACGTTAAATTGGTGGGTTTCAAGGCCAGTAGCTTTTCTGGCGCTGCTGTATACTGCGTCAAGGAGCCTATCTGGGGTGCTTGGCTAATATCCTCTATCAAGATCCCGTATACCTCGTCCCCTTCCTTGAATTGCTTCACATCGCTTCCCACTTTTACTACGATTCCTGCAACGTCAAACCCAGGAACAATCTGCCCACAAAATTGCTTCAATGATCAGCACCTAAACCATCGCCTTGCAAAATCCACAAATTCAAGGAAAACCCACGAACAATCTGTTGCTTCAACCAGAAAGACTCACGATCCATAGTATAAGGAAAACTTGTAGCTGGACAATCAAGGGCAAAAGCGATTACAGGAAATCCGGGATCTGCATGTTTCAATAAACCGTGTCTCCGTATGTAGTCGATGGGATTGAGAGCTGCAGCTAAAACCTTCACAAGGACTTCATGTGTAGCAATTTCAGGCACCGGAAGGTCTCCGAATTGGAGCACATCCACTGCTCCATACGCGTTGTAGAACCAAGCCTTTTGGAGGGCAGCCATAGCCTTTGGTATGCAGAAAAGTGGAGCTGATAAGGGACAAGACAGAGTTACCCTTAAATAAAACTAGCCGAGAAGTCACACTTGGCACTGGAGTTCTTCGGCTTTCTTAAGCAGCTCGCCATGTTTTTCTCTCTCTCTCTAAAACTCTATAAGCTTTTTCCAACTTTTGAAGTCAAAATCTCGAGCACCAGAAGTTTTGACGAAGCGTATGAAATCCATACTCCATCCTAGTCAAATTTTGACTCGTCAAAATTTGACAGTGCACCACGTAAGAAAGAAGTAACATGACCCGAGTATTTACGTCTGTATTGGGGGGTACCTGCATAAGAAATACAAATTAGTTTTAGAAACAAAGAAAACTTAAGATTGACTAATAAGTTAGTTGACAAAGAAAACTTATATTGACTAATATAACTTATTAAGATACTTACTACTGGGACGGATGGGTGTATGCACACGCCTAAGAAAGCGGAAGACAAATTCACCATGCGAGAACCTCTTTAAAACACTTGCCAGCCCACACGCTCGGTAAACCCAAGAAACCTGACAGTTAATCTGAACGGGCTTGTTGGTCCTTCCACTCTCCGAGGAAAAATGCCATAAAATCCAAGGCAGTCCTCTATGGGGCTAACGATCATAAGGCTCACTATAAAAAATGAATCTGGAAGATGTCTGTAAAAAGGAGAATTATTATTTCACCAAGTATTTAAACTCCAAATCACATTCACTTTTTAATAAAAAATAGCAAGAAAACTATCAACATATATACCCATAATAGCTAGCTAGCTAGCTCCAATAGTTCCACCAGCATAGCATCTGTGGAGTATGCCTCGCATATACCCACAAAGGATCTATGTGGGTGGAGTATGCCTGGCATATACCCACAAAGGATCTCATGTCAAACGCAGTCTGTGGTACTTCCCAATTGACAATCTCGGCCACCTTGGCTAGATCAAGTCGGATTCCCTCGGCACTGATATAATGTATCCAAGGTAGTAAACCTCGAACAAATAAAATTCCGACTTCTTCTCATTGACGTAGAGCTCATTGCTTTCCAGTAACTTCAGGACTTTCTCCACATCAATGTCATGCTGCTCAACGGTAGCTGAAAATACTAGTGTGTCGTCCAAAAAAAATGAACACACTTTCCTATTAAGTCCCTGAACACACGCATCATCATGCGGTTGAATGTGGCTGGGGCGTTCGTCAAGCCAAAAGGCATGACAACAAATTCATAGAGGGCCTGTTCCGTACGGAAGGTTGTCTTGGGGATGCCCCCCTCAACAATCCTCACCTGGTGGTACCCACTCTTCAAGAACACCTTGGCCCCATTCAGCCTCTCAAGAATGTAATCTATTTGAGGCATCAGGAACTTACTCTTGATAGTCAGCTTATTGAGTGTACGATAATCGACACACAATCGAGAAGACCCATCTTTCTTCTTGACAAACAGGATCGGAGCTCCAAATGGTTACACACTGGGACGTATGAAGCCAGATTGCAACAGTTCTTGGAGTTGGTGGTCCAACTTTGATTCCATTGCCTTGGAAAGGCGGTATGGAAACTTGCTCGGGGGATCCGAGCCTGGGAGGAGTTCTATTTTGTGTTCCTCCGGTTTGAACGAGGGGAGCTGGGGAGGGAGATTGTCCCGAAGAAAAATCTTCTCGAACTTGGGTTGTGAATTTGGTACTTCTCTGAAGCCCTCGCCACCGTCTAGGCAGTCTGGATGTAAATCATCACTGTGTGCCTTTCTTGATTTCTCTTTCAGCCTGTAAATGGCTTATGAGAGGAAAGTTCGGGATTCGTGGCTCACACTTAATGTTCATAGACACATTCCGATTAATCACGAAAGTGTGCTTGTCCCACTTGATATCTGGCTGGAACTTGTGAAACCATTGAATGCCCAAAATTATGTCTGCTCTCACAAGAGGGGCAACCATGAAATCATGCACAAACTCTACGTCCTGAATGACTAACCTAGCACTCTGAGCTTCAAACTCGATGCTTGTTGTCATGCTTGTGCTTAATTCCTCAACTTTCTTGTCCACCGAAGTCAAGACGAAATGGGCTCGCCGAGCGGCCTATTCCGTGACCACATCCTCCGTACTGTCGCTGTCAAACAAGATGACGACTCGCTGGCCACCTATGTAGTCAAAGGTCCTGAGCAATTCATTGCGCTCATACTCTAGGTCATGGGCACCCTTCTGCTTATCTTCGAGCTCCCGGCTAACGATTGCACCAACCGAAGCACTGGGATTTGAAGAACTAGGAACTACAGCTAGGGTCTGTGTGGGAGCCAGGCTCACCACTGAAGTCGTGGAGGCTGGGGTGGTTGTCTCTGGAGTGGTAGTCTTCTTAGGGCACTCCCTAGAAGTGTGTCCTTTTGTATGACAAAAGAAGAACCTACCTTCCTTCTTGTACTGAGCTGTCTCCTCAGCACTCAATTTACCACCTGTCTTGCTTGCTTGAGCTTTCTGGTCTGGAGTTTGCCTTGGGAGTGGCAGGCTGGGAAGTCTTGGGCTTTCCGCCATTGTGCTTCATTTCAGCACTTTGCGCAAGCGAGAGTGCGTCTTCGAAGGTGGCTGGCCTAAACATACGCACCTCCCATTGGATTTGCGTGTCCAAGACATAAAGGAACTACCCTTTCTTGTCCTTGTCACATAAGCCCAACTGCAAACATAAGTTTCAAATCTTATTGGCAAACTGAAGGACTGCTTGTGCATTTTGACGCGCTCCCCTAAACTCATTTTCAAGTCGCTCAAAATAATGGGGCAGTAGAAACTGCTGCTGAAGGTCGAGGACCAATGTAACATGTGGAAGCTTCGGGGTCGAATCGGTCGTAACATGCGGAAGCTTCGGGGGAGATCGGTAACGTCAATGCTTAGAAATCGAGAGAGAGAGAGAGAGAGAGAGAGAGAGAGAGAGAGAGAGAGAGAGAGAGGGAGGGAGGGAGAAGAGGACACAGTATTGGGTCTTTAATACCCTCTGTAGAGAGAGAGAGAGAGAGAGGGAGAAGAGGACCCAGTATTGGGTCTTGAATACCCTCCCCCACCACGGATGGTGTATTTACTTTTATTAGAATGATGCAAAATCCGAAATAAAAGACTGAACCTGAACCTTCTTGGCTGAGGAGAATCCTCTGCCCTTGACCTTCAATCCTTCACCCTTTGCGTTAGCTTCTTCTTGGCTGTCCTGGCCCTTGAGTTAGCTCCAGCACCTTGTGAACTATGAGATAGATGGGACTGATTTATGCCTTGGGTATTTATACCCCCAAAAGATGCTGGTTGGCTGGTTACTTTTTCTCTCCACGACTTGTTAATTAGCATTAAATGCTGAAAAGTCCCACGTTTCACACCTAAATTGCTAGATTGGCCTGGCCGCCTTTGTGGGCTGCTGTCCAGGCTGCCCTATGGGCTAGCCAACTGGCTGGGCTGGCCCAAGGCAAGTCGGCTGCCTGGCCAAGCCCTCTTGGGCTGGCCGACAGCCTGCCCAGCCCCTCCTTGGCTGGTGGGCAAGGGCCATGGACCCCTTGGGGTGGCCTAAGGCCTAACCCCTGCCCAAACATGGTGTATAATTCCCTTTCTGGGGTAGCCCTAAGGGATACTCCCTTCTACATGCAACCTACACAGATGTTTGGCATCTGGCCACAGACCAAACACACAGAGCAACTGACATCATTCCAAAGGGAGACTCACAGCGTGGACTGGCACTGTTTCATGTGCAAGACAATGCACACCTGACCTTGGATGCATGTGCAGGACAATGCACACTTGACCTCGGACGAATGGAGTGGAACCGTGGCTGACTCGTCCCGGAGTGGGCTCACATGAGACCAGTTTTCCACCCCGGGTCTTGCACCTTCTTGTATAGATATGTCTACATGTGCACGTGACATCCCCTTCTGCTTAACTTGACGGAAGCTGCATATCCTCCAAATAATCCGTCAATAACGTTGGATAGTCGTTGAAGAACTCTTTGTCAAGCCATACCGCTTCGTGGGTCCCTCGGTCCTGAAACTTTGTGAGGAACTGTCTTTGCCTTCGGCCTGAGCCATGCTTGAAGCGGTGCATAAGGATCTGTTCTGGAACCATCACTTCAGCTTCATCAATGATATCTGGTTTCGATTCGTCTTTCACTTCTGAAGAGATCGGACCTGCATATGGTTTTAACCAACTGACATGGAACACATCGTGCATAGTTCAACTCGGAGGTAGCTTCAACTTCATTGAAACCGCGTTAATCTTTCTCTGGATAGCAAAAGGTCCGAAGCTCCTAAATAACAACTTTGGGCATCGCTTGCCCACTTGTTTCAACCTTTGCTTCATAATCCGAAGATACACCCAATCACCTTCCGAAAACTTCATATCCCTTTGGTCTTTGTGGGCCTGTCGAGTGTAGGCCTCCTGCTCTTTAGCCAACCTGTCTTTTACTGACTCCAAAATCTCCTAGTAAGACTCCGTCAATCTGTTCGCTTTAGGTACTAAAGACGAGGTTTTGGTCAATAACGACTAGAATGGTCTTCCAAACACTGCCTCATATGGAGTCCTACCAATAGTTGAAGAAAAAGAATCATTCAAAACAGCTTGAACTAAAGGCAAATATGATTCCCACTTACCTTGCTGATCGTGGACTTAACACTTTAGCACATCAAAGGCCAACTGGTTGTAGATTTCTGTCTGGCCATTCGTCTGTGGGTGAAATGCACTAGAAAAATTCAATTTAGTACCAAAGTTATCAAACAATGCCCTCCAAAAATGACTGGTAAACTTGGCATCTCGGTCTGACACTATGGTCCTAGGAATCCCGCCAATCGAATACCAATGCCGAATGAACAACTGGGCAATATCTTCGGTGGTCACATTGGCCCTGCATGGAATAAGCATAACAAATTTGCTAAATCTATCAAACTATAGTCAAGCACTGAGTATTACGCTTACCCGGTCTGGGAGGCAGATTCGTGACAAAATCCATTGAAATATCTTGGAAAGGTCCCTCAGGAATTGGCAAGGGTTGTAACAACCCTATCTTCTTCCCACGAGGAGCTTTCATCTTTTGACAAATATCACAGTGTTGTACATATGAAAACACATCTCGCCTCATCTTGGCCAATAGTATTGCCTTTCCAACTTCTCCAAAGTCAAATTCCTGCCCCTATGACCACCAGTAATGGCATCATGGGTGGGCGTTGTCGGGAGGCTGGGAAAAGAAGAAATGCCTCTACAACTACCTACCTAGCAGCCTTGGAAGACACACGATGCTGGAAACAGAAATCACTCTTCACCACCCACCCACGCCAAAAAGAACAGCTCAAAACCAACACAGACAACTGATCATTCAGCAAACACAAAGCACCATCCACATTTCAATAAACTTAGCAATTACACCAAAAACCAAGACTCTGGCCAGGATTTACTGCCAAGGGAATACACCCTTGCGTCTGACAACCAAGCCTCTGTCTCCCGGTCTCTGCAATCTCCAGAAGGCGCCCCACCAGCAACCCTTCTTCACTTCACGTCTGTAGCCCGGCTACTCTCTGTCCAGCTGCTACCTGCCAAGTGTCGTAGGCGAGCCCCACTGTCGTTGAAACGGCCCTTTCTCTACGTCCAGCACCACACTCTGCTGAAGACGACCCTCCTCTTTGTAGAGCCGCCCACGTCTGTCTCCTCGTTGCGCCAGCGACTGCAGGCGACCTCCCTTCCACTTCGCCAGCCTCTGTCAGCCCATCACTTCAGCACCCGCCGGCGCTTCTACATCCTTGGTCCTGCTACGCTACTAGCTTCAAAGGCGGTCCCTTCTCTACGTCCTTTTGCCCAATCAGCCACCACAGCCACGCCGTCCACCAGCCAAAGCTCACTATCTATCTTCACACTGTCGCCAGCAGCAATCTGTCGCCAATAGCGTCACCAACACCCTCCACGTCCTTGCTTCTCTCGCTTCCTTCCGGCTACCAACGTGTCAGCCACCAAAACCAGAGACCGCCTGCTGCAGCTGCAACTTGTCGGCTCTTGTCTCTTCGCTTCAGCGTCAGTCGCCGCCACGACCATCTCTTCGTCTGCGATCCCTCGCACGACCGGCCACCCTCTACTTACCGTCGCCACTCTGTGTCGCGAGCAGCAGCTACACCAACGCCAAAGCCCCTCTGTCACCAAAGGCGGCCTCCACCCGTTGACGCCAGCCCCTCAGCCATCACCAGGGACCCTACTCCCCTCGTCCTTCTTGTCTCCCTCCTTGGTCCAAAGGCGGCTTCCATGTTAACGTGCCCAGGCTATAGCTCCTCGCCAGCTCACCTCTTTCCAGAAGAACCCGCCAGCTTGCCTCCAGTTGTCACCAGCACACGTAGCCACCTTCAAGCCTTCCTTTTATGCCTTAAAGATCTAGCTCATACACTCATTAATTTGGCATCCCAACCATTAATTGCCCAACTACTTTCACACCTCTTTAAACACAGCCTGCAAATGCACACAAAAAACCAAGGCTCTCTCTCTCTGGTCAACACCACTCTCTGCCTGCAATCATCGCCCACACAAAACTAGCTACTCCTCTCCAGAAGGCGCCCACACCAGCTAACCTTCAACTTCAGCAGCTCCCACTCTCTGTGTGTCGTGACCAGCAGCTTCGCCAACCTTCTGAGCCTCTGCACAATCTCTTCAACACCAACACAAGCTGCTCAACGCAGCATCACCTTCTCTTGCATCCAGCCCAAGCCACATCAACTTCAGTCCCTTGCTAACAGCAGCCCGGTTTCCTCTTCTACTCTCGCACCTGGCAGCTACCACACCTTGCGACCTGCAGCTCACCCAGAATCATCCCCACAACCTCTGTGTCTGCACAAGCACCCAGCATGGCGTCCTTCTTATACAAGGCGGCTGGTGTTCATTTTCCCATCAGCTCTCCACGATCACCGAGGGCCTGCAGCTACACTCCAGAGCTCCTTCGCCTCTGGTCCCTGTCACCAGACGGTTACCTGCAGCGAGCCTCTCTCTTCATACCCCCGAGAGTCCTTCACACCAGAAAGGCGGCCTCCAGCTCTTCACTTAGTCGCCGCCAGCTACTCCCCAATCACTGCCAGCAGTCGCTGAATCACCAGAGCCACGCACTTCTCTCTTCGCTACAGCCCTCTCCTCCACATAGCCACTTCAGCGCGACCCTCTCTGTGTGTCGCCAGGGAGCAACTCACCAAGCTCTGTAGCCTCACCTGCAGCCACGCTATCCAGAGCCCCAGCAGCTCTTCACGATCACCAGGCCACCAACACCTTCTCTTGCCTTCGAGGCCTCTCCTCGCCTCTCTGCAAATCGATCAAAGCCCCCAGGCCTCCTCTCATCAAAGGCGGCAACCTGCTTCCACCTTTATGCTGTCTGCTGCTTTTAGCCACGCGCCTGAGCCGCCTTCAGCTAGTCCTTTCTCTTCGCCAGCCTTCTACTCGTTGCCCAGTCACCGCCAAGGCCTCCAGCTCAATCACGTCGCTCACACCATGCAGCCACTCCAGCGCAAACCTGCAGAATCGCTTTCAGCTGCACCTCTCTCTAGTCTCTGCAGCGCCTCGCCAGGCGTCTTCCTTCCCTCTACTCGGCGACCCGGGGTCTGGTTCTTTCGAAGTAGCCACTTTTCACTTCTTCACGCCTTCGCCACCTTCTAGACAACGAGCTGGCAGCCCATAAGGCCTCCACGTGGTCATTTATAGGGTGGCCACATAACATATATATTTTTTATTTTTTTAAAAGCCTCAAAGCCACAAAATGATGGCCACCAATGCCCTTGCATCTCCTTGTTTCATCTGATTCACGTGCGGCGCCCATACTTTCCTTCCAAAACAATGCTGCCCCCGGCTTAGAATCATCAGCATGATCACTTACCAAACAAGACAATTGCAATCGGTGCCCTGCATTTAGCAACCACCCTCACACCACTCTATAAAAACTCCCAATCTCTGGCGTTTGCTCCCAAAAAAAACACGTGCATATACCAACTTACTGCAAAACCACCCAGCCTATACATCTGGCAACACATTCAGGGGCAAACTCTTCACACATGCCATGCACACATATATACACGAGCCCAAAAGATCTTTCAGAAAAACACCTAACATACTTTGCCAACCACCTAGCCTGCAGGACATTCATGTCCTAGCAGTTAGTATTCATAAACTGTTATCCTCCAGGATCAAATGGCCACTGTTGCACGTCTCTTCCAATTATACACGCCTGCCCATCTAGTTCATCTAGGTGATATACCAATTGAGAGTTCCTTTCATTCAAAACTAATGGCATCTCACTATTCTGATTATCCTCTTCATGCACACTGTTAGTATCACTAAAAACTGGGTCTACATAACCCTCATCCACATCTTCTTCTTCTTGGGTCAATTCCAAACATACTTGGGCCTCACTTGCCCACTTCACAGCCACAGTTAAAAGCATATGCATTAACATTTTACAACCCAAATCCTTGGGCCTTTGATTACCTGGCTCATAAGCATTCACTGTTGTGGAAAAATTTCCGTCTTTTTCCAGCATAGCATTCCCAGACCTCATAACCCCAAATTCACCTGACTCTGGCTCCCACATACCGGGTTTCTCAAGCATTAGTTCTTCTTCAACCGGTTCAATAAGAAAATTCCCAAAATCCAGCACATAAACATTGCTCTCACTCACAGGATCATTCGTGACCAGCTTTCCACTTCCACTGTCCTCTTCGGAAGAGAGACTCATTTCCGAAGGTGCTTCAAGCATCATCTTGTCCTCTACTTCCTCATTGCCAACCACCTTTGGTTCTTCTTCAGGCTCAAGATTTTCCCTTGTCTCACCCCTCGTGTCAAATCCTGCTAGATCCTCCATTTGCAGTCCATCTCCTTCAATCTCTTCGTCTACTTGCTCTTCCACTCCATCCTCTTCTTGTAGATCATCTTCTGTCTCTCCCCTGTCCACCTTAGGTTCCTGAACTGGCTCTTTAAGCCAAGAGAAGCATCTGTTGACATCTAAATCCCTGCCTATGATTGGCAAAACCTTATTCTCTGCAAGAATTTTCTCTGCTTGAACTTTAGAAGCATAAATAACATCACTTAACACACCCTGACTAGTGGGAACATTATCAGAAATCTGGTAATTCTCATAACCATAAGCTGGCATAACATCCACCGCTATAGACTTCACAATGCTCTCATTAAACTGCCCAAAATCCTTGGTGACTACCTTAGGATTTACCTGGTACATTCCCCTACCAATTTGTTGGTACATAGTAGGTGTTTGTTGCACAAAATCAGCCTGGACCATATTCACGTCAAGACAACCATTCTTGACCACTTCGTCTTCCTTGATCATCCCATAATCTGCCATTTTCTTCAGCTTCCATTCTTTCTCTTCCGCAATCCTCACCGCCTCTTCATAAGTAGAAGGTTGCTTCAAGTCCACTTTTACCAACAAACTTTGCTTCAAACCTGCTATGAATTGCCTCTTCTTCACAAACATGGGGGGGACTTCTGTTTCAAGAGCTAAACACCATCTTGTCCATAGCTCACTGAAAAGTGTAACATAACTTGCCACACTCTGCACCTTGCTTCAGCTGCTGGAGCTCCTGCCAAACGTCATTGGGATCTTCTCTTCTCTGAAACTCCTTTGTAAGGGCTTCTCTCAGGTTTTCCACCATCATCATTCGAGATGGGCTACCAATCGTTCTTTTTGCTTCATACCCTCGAAGCCATGTACCCGTTGTGCCCTTCAAAAAGATCTGGAAGAGCCTTAAAATTTGATCCGGATTATCCACATGGTTGGTAATACATGCTACCTCCATTTGCTCCAGGAAATCCTCTACATTCTCATTCTTATCACCGTGAAATTCAGGATAAGCAAACGCCATGGTTGCAACCTGTAAACTGAAGGAACCTGAAGAAAGATCCTCAGTGGGGGCACCAACTGTCGGGAGGCTCGGAAAAGAAGAAATGCCTCTACAGCTACCTACCCAGCAACCTTGGAAGACACAACAAACACAAGGGAAACCACCAGCACGATGCTAGAAACAGAAATCACTCTTCACCACCCACCCACGCCAAAAAGAACAGCTCAAAACCAACACAGACAACTGATCATTCAGCAAACACAAAGCACCATCCACATTTCAATAAACTCAGCACTTACACCAAAAACCAGGGCAGAGGGGACTGCTGCGGGAAGAGTCAGAGGTGAGGATGGAGGGGGGAGGTGGGACGGGTGGGTGCTACGATAAATGCTCGAAACAGTTCTCTGATAGAAACGAATCCTCCTGTACTCTACCGGCCTGGTGCGCGCAACGGCGGCACGCAGCGCCTCTTTGGCCTGCTGCGCCTCCATCCAAGCAGATACTTCTGTCCGGACTTTGTGGTGTTCCTGCCAAGTGACTCCTTTTTTCTTCCCCTTCTTATCCGAGGTCGGTTCTTGCACCACCTCCGGAGCCTTGGGGTTGCATGGATCTGGTCACCGCCATGGCTGATGATTCGGCCGCCTGTGTGGTCAGCCGAAGTACTACTTGCTCATCCAGAGCTTGGATTTCTACCGCGTTCACTGCACGTTGACCAGGTACAGAAGCCTGGGCTCCCTCTAATTCTGATTAATGCTTTTTCCATATTTCACACTCCGACTTCCGGTGGCCTTGGCCATGGCAATAAAAGCATGTAAAGACAAGCCTTGGGGAACCAACGGCATCCCGAGGAGGAAAGTTTCCGCGAGGGCGAAATTGGGGTCTACGGAACTAGTCGGGCATAGCCATGGCTTGGACTGTGGCCACCACTGGAGATTGGATTACCAGTTGCGGAGGGGCTCTCTTGCCATTGTAGCGGCAAGCTTCAATTGTATGTGTGGCCGTCCTGCAGATGGCGCACCAAAGTTCATTCATCAGCCCATGTCCATGATTGCGACACTTCACACACCAGATGTCTGACCGGACAGTAGGAGTGGGCTTCGCACCTTCACTAGCCAACTGAGCCATGGCTGCAACCAGTTCCTTGGATGTCTTCCCTACCTTCTTGCACTTGGACCTAGTCTTGCGATCTTCCTCCGATTCCTCACTGGCTGTGGAATCATCAGACTCATTCTCCTCATCTGAAGATCCGGATGAGGACTTCTTGGACTTCCTTTTACTCTTGGACTTTCCCTTGCTTTTGCCCAGGCCTACCACTACCCGCCGCTTTGCTCTGAGAGCTGAGTCTGCAAGCCGCTCCACGGTGATGGTAGCTAGGTCAGTACCAGCAACGGAGTGTTTGAGTTGCTTGCTAAGGCCCTCCATGAAATAAGAGTTGAGAATTGCCAGAAGGCGCCCCACCAGCAACCCTTCTTCACTTCACGTCTGTAGCCCGGCTACTCTCTGTCCAGCTGCTACCTGCAAAGTGTCATAGGCGAGCCCCACTGTCGTTGAAACGGCCCTTTCTCTACGTCCAGCACCACACTCTACTGAAGACGACCCTCCTCTTTGTAGAGCCGCCCACGTCTGTCTCCTCGTTGCGCCAGCGACTGCAGGCGACCTCCCTTCCACTTCGCCAGCCTCTGTCAGCCCATCACTTCAGCACCCGCCGGCGCTTCTACATCCTTGGTCCTGCTGTGCTACTAGCTTCAAAGGCGGCCCCTTCTCTACGTCCTTTTGCCCTGTCAGCCACAGCCACGCCGTCCACCAGCCAAAGCTCACTCTCTATCTTCACACTATCGCCAACAGCAATCTGTCGCCAATAGCGTCACCAACACCCTCCACGTCCTTGCTTCTCTCGCTTCCTGCCGGCTACCAACGTGTCAGCCACCAAAACCAAAGACCGCCTACAGCTGCAACTCGTCGGCTCTTGTCTCTTCGCTTCAGCGTCAGTCGCCGCCACGACCACATCACCTCTTCGTCTGCGATCCCTCGCACGATCGGCCACCCTCTACTTACCGTCGCCACTCTGTGTCGCGAGCAGCAGCTACACCAACGCCAAAGCCCCTCTGTCACCAAAGGCGGCCTCCACCCGTTGACGCCAGCCCCTCAGCCATCACCAGGGACCCTACTCCCTCTCGTCCTTCTCGTCTCCCTCCTTGGTCCAAAGGCGGCTTCCATGTTAACGTGCCCAGGCTACAGCTCCTCGCCAGCTCACCTCTTTCCAGAAGAACCCGCCAGCTTGCCTCCAGTTGTCACCAGCACACGTAGCCACCCTCAAGCCTTCCTTTTATGCCTTAAAGATCTAGCTCATACACTCATTAATTTTGCATCCCAACCATTAATTGCCCAACTACTTTCACACCTCTTTAAACACAGCCTGCCAATGCACACAAAAAACCAAGGCTCTCTCTCTCTGGTCAACACCACTCTCTGCAATCATCGCCCACACAAAACCAGCTACTCCTCTCCAGAAGGCGCCCACACCAGCTAACCTTCAACTTCAGCAGCTCCCACTCTCTGTGTGTCGTGACCAGCAGCTTCGCCAACCTTCTGAGCCTCTGCACAATCTCTTCAACACCAACACAAACTGCTCAACGCAGCATCACCTTCTCTTGCATCCAGCCCAAGCCACATCAACTTCAGTCCCTTGCTAACAGCAGCCCGGTTTCCTCTTCTACTCTCGCACCTGGCAGCTACCACACCTTGCGACCTGCAGCTCACCCAGAATCATCCCCACAGCCTCTGTGTCTGCACAAGCACCCAGCATGGCGTCCTTCTTATACAAGGCGGCTGGTCTTTATTTTCCCATCAGCTCTCCACGATCACCGAGGGCCTGCAGCTACACTCCAGAGCTCCTTCGCCTCTGGTCCCTGTCACCAGACGGTTACCTGCAGCGAGCCTCTCTCTTCATACCCCCGAGAGTCCTTCACACCAGAAAGGCGGCCTCGGTGTACAGGTCCAAGGTACAGGAAAGTACACGGGTACAAAGCCCAAGGCAAGGAACACAGGAACGGGAAGAGCTCCCAGGAGAGTTGTTGGTGGTGTTCCACAAAGCCTGATAGGTTCTCGGGCAACGGTCCCAAGGGAGGATTATCCTCCAAGGGGTGATGTGAGAGTGCCAGACTCATTTCTCAGGAATGAAGACCAAGACAGTGTTCATAGTCAAGGCAGGAATGGATTCGGGACTGGAGGGAACAAGTTCATAGATCTTAATCAGAGTCAGAGTGGTTTTGGAGACCGGGCCAGGTTTTCAGAGAAAAGGGGTTGCCAGAGATGGATGGATTGCAGAGGGACTTCGGGAAAAGATTGGGATGATGACAGTCATCCAAGAATAGGTTGGAATCCCGTCATCAAGTTTAGCAGAGGGGGATGTCATGTGCATGAAATGCCATGGACATTCTCAGAGCTGATCCAGAAGGGGCAGCCAAGAAAAAGACCATTAGAGCTAGGATTTGGAGCACAAGGTGCAGTGTGGACTTGGAGCAGGGCATGGAAGGCATTGAAGGATGTCCTCTTAGTTGCATTAGATGAAAAGGAGGGACAGTTGGCTGAGACAAGAACTGTCGGCTGCACAAGAACTGTTGTCGGCTGCTTACAGGAGTGGTCGGCTGAACCAGAGGACAAGGCGGGGGCTACAAGCACATCATGACAAATCAAGAAGCCCAATCGGACAGCATTTAAAGGCATTTAATGCACTGTAGACTGGCCGACCAGCAGTCGGCCAGTATGCCAAGTATTCAAAAAGGCCTATAAATAGGCAAGGGTGCTCCTCAATGTATTCATTCATTCCTTTATGGAATGGGTCCTTAGGGTCCTAGTTTAAGACAGATTTTGGTGATGTTCACCTTTTTATGAAGGCAGCCTAGGGCTGTAAAAGTGTAGGTACCTTTTTGTACCATCAGAAATATACTGAATTTCCAGCATCTCTCTCTCTCTCTCTACTCTCTCTTCTGTCTGCGTTTTTGCATCAGCATATTCTCAGTGGTGTTTAGGGCTGAAAGAAGACCCCCAGAGCTTCCACAGCAGAGGCACATCTTCTTTCCCATCCTCTCTTCACCATCTTCTATTTTGCCTCCTTTTCTCCCCTTGTTATTTGCACATACCCCATCCCATTGGCATATTTTTTCTTTATTTCTTTCTTTATTTATTTATCCGAGTGATGTGCTTATGTTAGATGTGGTCATAGAAGAGGAAGAGCCAATTGTCGGATTAGTGATGCCAATAATGGCGAAGGAACTGGCCATCCAGTAGGAGCCATGGTTGAATTCAAAAGGGGAGATGGCTTCTAAGCCCAAAGGCCAACTGGAAAGAGCTGTGTTGAGTAGTGGCTTTGTAAGCAGTGCAATGGGCCCAGAGTGTGCCGAGGAGATCATCTGGCGGCTGGCCATTGCTTGGGATGTTGATGACAAGCCTTGCAGAGAAGGTGATAGAGCACTTGGTTGGTGCTCTCAGCCTGGCCACCATTGGCCTGAGGGTAGTAGGCCCCAAGATTTGTGGTGAAATACTTGGTAATAGAGCACTTTGTTGGTGCTCTCAGCTGGGCCATTGGCCCGAGGGTAGTAGGCACAAGATTTGCGGTGAAATAGTTGATAATCGGCAAGGAGGTTAGTGATGATTTCATTGACAAAATGGGAGCCCCGATCACTAGTCAGCTCCAATGGACAACCAAAGACTGTGAGGATGTGCTCATAAAGGAATCGGGCTACTGTGGAGGCAGTGGGCATCTTTGGTGGCTTGTGCGTCTGCCCACTTGGTGACATTGTCAGTAGTGACGAGATGTAGCGGCACCTTCTGGGATAAGCTATGGGAAGCCTTCATGCTTCGTTGTGTTGTAATTCCTGTCAGCTTGATTGAGGAGGCAGCTCTGGTGTAGTAGATGGGTCGGTCCAACTGAAATTTGGTGCTAGATTGGGTAAGGACAGCGCCAACTGCAGTTTGACTGGCATCAGTGTGGACATGGAAGGTGACAAACCAATCAGGGGGAATAGGGATGGGTGCTTTTGTGAGGCGCTGCTTGAGATAATTAAAGGTGGTGGTCTCAACAGTGGACCATTGGAATGTGGTGAAGGGCTCAATAGGTGGGTGAGGGACAAGGTGATGTCGGCATACTAATGAAGCGCCCATGATAGCTAGTGTGGCCAACAAAGATCTGGGTGCCCTTGGAGGTAATGGAACGAAGAATGGCAATGATATTGTGCGGATTTGGGGCAAGACCCTGTGCAGAGATGATGTGCCCAAGGAGGGTGCCTTGTACTACCATAAAGTGGCATTTGAAAGGGTTGAGATGCAGGTGAGATGACCGACACTTGTCGAAGATTTGGGCCAATTGGAGACGGTGCTCACTGAAGGCTTCTAAACAGGAGGAAAGACGGTTGCTGGTAAAGTTGGAGAAATCATCCACAAAAGTAAATTTTCTAAAGATGTTAGTCACAATCCTTTGAAAAGTTGTGGGTGCATTACGCTACCCAAATGGCATCTTGTTGTGTATGTACATGCCCCACTGGATGACAAATGCTATTTTGGCACAATCATCTGGTAAATGGCAACTTCGTCGCGTAACTACTGAACCCATCCATGAAGCTATACAGGGCGTGACCAGCTACATCCTCAAGAATCCTCTCCATGAATGGAAGAGGAAAACCATCTTTTACAGTCACCTTGTTAAGAGATCGGAAATGGACACATACCTGTATCTTGTTGGACAACTTCTTGGGCGTGATGACCATGCGGGACAGCCAATCGGAGTGCTCGACTGGGGAAATGATTTTGGCAGCCTCCGTCTTTTCCAGCTCCAGCGTCACTGCTTCAGCATACTTGGGATTCAACTTGTATGCGCACCCACGAACAAGATGTGCACCATCTTGTAGGGGAATGGTGTGCATACTTATGCCTGCTGACATGCCTTCAAAGTCCTTGTAGGTCCAAGCAAAGACATCTTTGTAGGAGTGGAAGAAGGTGAAGGCCTGTGCAAGCAAGGTGGGGTGGTCCCACAGTCAGGAGGCTAGTAAGGTTGGATGTGGCTCCTCCACTGTGCCAAGGTTGATTTCCTTCACAAGATCTTGAGGGGGTAGCTCACCTTTGTGGGCAGCCTGGTGGGGTCATATGTTGGGCGTTGGCCAATCTGGAAGTTGCCATGGTGGTCATGTTGCCAAGTGGAAGGGAGCTCTTTTTTTTTCCCCAGAAAAGAGACTTTTAATGGCTCCAATTATCCCCAGTGGAAGGATGCCATGTTCAACCTTCTGGTGGGTCTTGATCTTTGGTGGTTTGTCGATGCTTCTACTCCAAAGCCCGACCCCGCAACTAACTCACCACCACAGATTGTGAATTCCTGGACCAGCATGGATCTTCGGGCTTGCACAGTCATCTCCTACAACTTGAACCAGCCATATCTCTCGGAATTTACCGGTATGGATAAAGCTGCCCAAACTTGGAATTATGGGATGCACTTGTAGCCTGTTTTCAGAGGAACACTTACAGCTGCAAGCTTCATTTAAAAGGTCAACTAAATGAGCTGAAAATTACCGAGACGGATGATGTCATGGCCAAAGTGCAAGAACTCAAGAATATCTGTCAACAATAAGCCATCTTGGGAGTCCAAATTCCCGAGGATGACTTTGTCATTGAGTTGGGCAAACTTCCTCCATCTTATCAATCCTTTAAGGATACCATTGCCTTTCGCCATGTTCTTCCCCCAGTGGATGCGGTGATTGGCATGCTTCAAGACAGGCTAGATCTCATGAAGATCTCTGGCTCTTCTCGTACTGAGTCATCTTTTTCAGCCAAAGGGAATCCCAAGTGGCAACCCAAAGGAGGTAATAAAAACGGCGGAAAATCCAAGGAGTAGTTTGCTTCAGGCTCCAAGGATAAAGATAAAGGAATCGATAAGGGCAAATCTACGGAGAGGAAATGCCACTACTGTGGCAAGGCTGGTCGTCTTCGGTCCAATTGCTTCAAGGACAAGTTTTTTTTGCACAAATGAGGATAAATTTGAAATTTCAATACTGTCGTGATCGAACATAGACTACAACCTTGCATCTATTCACTTGACTAAAAATTGTCTTCTTGTTCATCTTCTATGAATGTGTGCATGTGTGTGTGTATGTGATAATAAGCTTGTAAGTCCCTATAGTCTTTAGGTTGAAGAAGATGATCTCACCACATTAATACTAGGCTCAATTAAACTCAAAATCATTTTGTGACCCTATACAAGAAGAGGCAAAAATACCTTGGTATGGTGTATACTCCTTTTTCTCTCTTTGTTCTTCTTCTTTTTCCTCTTCATAATCATCTTGGATCAGTAGGTCACAGTAAATTTGAAACCATATACACATAAGCATATTTGTACATCTATACAAGTAATTCATGGTTAACCAATGTAAGTACAAGTACATGCAATTCATATGGTGTATGCTCCTTCTTCTCTTTCTCTTTCTCTTTCTCTTTCTTTTTCTTCTTTATAGTCATCTTAGGACAATAGATCACACTAAATTTGAAACACCCCAAACAAGAAATGCACTTTATCTAGATGTCTACCCAAATTCCATATAAACATAAGCATAATTTTGATCTATACAAGTAATTCATGGTCACCAATGTAAGTACAAGTACATGTAATTCATGGTCACCTAGATGTTTGCCTAAGATCCATATACACATTAGAATAATTGTGAATCTATACAAGTACCTATAATTCATGGCAACAGTATAACCAAGAGGAAAATAATTCTCACCACCCATGTAGCATTATATGGTAGTGATGTATCATTATATGTAGCAACATGCCTACACATGACAACATGGCATATTTATTCACGAAGGCTCTTTCTCGTGAAAAGTTCGAAGCTTTTCGTAAAGCTTTGTGCTTACTGCATTTTCAGGATTGATCGGCCATACCTTGTACATGTTCACATCATCACTCCAGGGAGGATTTGTAGCATTATATGCTAGTGATGTGTGTGAACACACTTAGACCGTCGAGGCACTTTTTTCCTCACTAGGAGCTCTGATACCAATTGTTGGAAGTAGGGTTAGGGTTGCAGCAATGCACACGTGGACCGCATCGTGTAACGGAGTGCCCTAATAGGCTACAGAAGATCGCTACTCAAATGCAACAACCAAATCAAGGGAGCACGTCGAGAATGCCGGTACTTACATGTAATCGTTGTGGCATAGATCATTTGATTGCTCAATGTCCGCATAATCCAAGTGCACCTAAGATTACGCCTGAATTTGGTTGAGGTCACCAATGAGGCACTAGGAACCACACCTGTTGTACCCACAAACGTAGTCACACGATCAATGCTTCAAAATCAAAACTACATTCTTGAAGAGAGAGATACTGCATCAATTGCTCGAGCAAAGAAAAAGAAAACGCGACGAAAGAGATCGCTTAATGCCACAAGCTCCAAACCTAGTTCAAATACTAATATAGGGACACGAGACGACCTTGTGTATATGAATGATCCTGAAGATGATTCTGATTCAATAGAAACCATGGGGACCAAAGCCACTACTTTAAGGGAGGAACCCACTCGGGAGCGCAACGAAGGAGAATCAAGTAGCAAAGACATAAATCAGGGGAAACTAAAAGAAACTCCTCCTGCCTCACAACCAAGTCAGCTAATGCCCTCTCGGCTACCCAGACTAACTGAGACTCTCAAAGACAAGCCACGTGGGCCAAAAACCCTCAAGAAAAAGATTGGAACTTACCCAAACCCAGTAGAGGAGATTGAACGAGTGCAACACTTAAGGGGTTTGGTGGAAGAAACACAAAGAGAACTGGAGCCAGAACCTAGAAAAATCAAGATTCCAGACACAGTGTTTCCTACACAAGTTCAGCCTCACAGGAGCCATAAACCGTTAGTAGCTATACCTAGTATCATTCGGGAAGAAAGTGAGGATAGGACATCAGGAAGTGAGCAGACACCCTTCTTGCTTGAAAAAATGTTTAGTGAGGGAATGCCTGACCCCATCGAAGAGGAAGTGATTCCATCTTCACTAGTCCCTAATCATGGACCGATATCTCGAAAAGTACCGTTGAATGTGTCCAAACTAATGGATTTCATGTCCTCTGAAATCAGAACCACGATCATATCCAAGTTATACGGAGATCCTCAGCTATTCTTAGCTCTTCGGGCATTTCTCAATGGGGAACTGAAGGCGGGGTTACCACAATTTGCAAATATGGATAGACCCAACACGCTTCAAGATGTGGAGGAACATTTGGATCTACAGCCCAACCTAGATGAAGACTCGATCGTTGAAATACCTGTTAACAAGTTGGGATAGTACTTTGAAGGTGACGAATCTAATGCAACCCTCCCCATTACTACCAAGGGATTAACTCTAAAGGGAATCCTTGATGGTGGTGCTGGAGTGAGCATTGTGACTAAAAACTGCTAGGAATCTATGGGAAGACCTCACCTAGAAGTCACAAACATAGTGGTTAAGATGGCAAACGGAACTATAGCTAAACCTATTGGAATGCTAAGGGACCTTAAGATCAAGGTTCTGGGATACAAGGTAAGGCATACCTTCATTGTAATGGATTTCTCTAAGCATCCTATGTCATATCAACAAATGATCTTAGGATGTCCTTTCATGAGGGAAGCACAAATGGTGCATGACTGGTTGAAAAACCATGTCTACTTACGATTCCGGGACTCTGTCATTCGAGTTGATCTTGAGAATGATCGCGCGCATCCTTTAGGAAGCAAGGTTATCATTGATAATCGATCGAACACCACTATTCACTCAGCCCCATTAAAGTATTGCTATACATGCAAAAAAAGAGACCGATGATGGGGAAGATTCTCCTTATATGGATGTCCTACCGAGCATGACTGAGTCAGATAATGTAGATTGGGTACACCTAGCGGCAACCATAGACACATGGGGAAATAGAGGCACAAGTTGGGTAAAGTGGCAAACTCCCTTGACACTGAAAGTAGCGAAGACTCTGTCTGACCAATGCGACTCCGAGTCTGAATCTCAAGAAGAAATTGACTCTGAGCCTGATAGGGGGTATGAATTGAATATTCACCCAAGTGTGGAAGCCACGTGCTCAAGGCCTAGGACCGTAACGTCTTGCAGTTCATCATCCGAAGGTAGTGGATAATTGGGGAGAATACCTCCAAGGTATCATGTGGTGTAGTTCGCAACCTCATGACATCACCCAATTAGAAATCGAAGAGAAGCCGAAACTAAGTCGTACTGCGCGAGAAGGCGTCAAAACCGAGAATTAGCTCAGCAACAAAAGGAAGCAGAAATTAAAGAAAAAAGCATGGCACAACAAGAACCGGTAGACTTACACCCCGCACCCGAGCATTCCAAATCTTTTACCACAGGGGAACGTAAAGTCGTCTACACAAAAGACCAAACAAGCGCCTACCAATGGGAGTAGTGATGTCTACGATGGCCCGGCGGTAGTTAAGGAGATAGAACTAGCAGATCTAGGTGCGGAGTCTAAACCAGTTTTTATTGCTCAAGACCTCACCAAGACGGAAGAAGCTACACTTAAGATGCTTCTTAAAGAATTCAAGGACATATTTGCTTGGGCATACCATGATATGAAGGGTGTTCCACCCAATGTGGTGCAACACACAATTCCAATGATTAGCACTGCTAAACCAGTCCAGCAACGTCCCTACCCAATGAATCCTAAGTATGCAAAGCTTGTACAAGAGGAAATTGAAAAGCTTATAAAATGTGGATTCATATACCCTATTGAGCACTCAGAATGGGTTTCTTCGATAGTGATTGTACCAAAGAAGAATGGGAAACTCAGAGTGTGCGTTGATCTCAAAAAGGTTAATGCAGCCCACCAGAAGAGATCATTACCCCTTGCCGTATTCGGAACATGTGCTTGAAAGAGTTGCAGGCAAGGAGGCTTATAGCTTTTTAGATGGGTACTCTGGTTATAATCAGATCACAATTGCAGTAGAGGACCAAGCTAAAACAGCTTTTATAATGGAGTTTGGAGTGTTTGCCTTTCGCGTCATGGCCTTTGGCTTAACCAATGCACCTACAACATTCCAACGATTGATAAACACAGCCTTTAAGGAATATCTAAGGGACTTTTGTGAAGCCTTCTTAGATGATCTTTGTGTTTATTCCTCTTGGGATGAGCACTTGATGTGTTTACGAAAAGTATTTGAAAGATGTAGATTATATCGCATCTCATTGAATCCTTTCAAATGCCAATTCTGGGTTAAACATGGAGTTATTCTAGGGCTTATAGTGTCCAAAAATGGAATTTCCACTGACGAAAGTAAAATCAAGGTCATTTTGGAACTGCCCCCACCCACCAACTATAAGGGAGTCCAGCGCTTTATGGGCCATGTTGGTTATATCGAAGGTTTATTTTATTCTTCGCTGAGACAACTCGACCATAGTACAAGCTTCTCATCGAGTTTATTTGGACCAAAGATTGTGACCATGCATATGAGTTATTAAAGAAGGCCCTGGGTTGGCGAGTGCTCCAATCTTGCAAATGCCTAACTGGGATTTAATCTTCCATGTGCATATTGATGCATCAAACTTTGCTATTGGGTGTGTACTAACTCAACCTAGAGAACATAAACTAGAATACCCCATTAGCTTTGCCAGTCGCCAGTTAAACGATGCTGAAATGAACTACACCACTACGGAGCGAGAAGGGTTGGCAATGATATATGCAGTAAAGAAATTTTGTTATTACCTTCTTGCCACCAACAAGTTTGTTTTCTATGTGGATCATCAAGCATTGTTGTATCTGGTGAACAAACCATGCTCCACAGGAAGAATCACACGATGGTTGTTGATTCTTCTTGAGTTTGATTTCACTGTTGTTGTGAGACCTGGCAAAAAACATGTCATGGCTGATCATTTGTCTTGCATACCTAATGGTGAAGCCCCTATGAGAGTTGATGATGACTTACTTGACACTTCCTTGTTCGTGGTGGAGACAATGCCTGAATGGAGTGAGAAGATTGTTAACTTCTTGGTTAATGGTTTTCCACCCAAAGAGCTTCGTAAAGATCTAGCTCGAAAGCTGATCAAGGAATGCGAACTCTATTGCCTAATGGCCGAGACTCTTTATAAAAGAGGAAAGGATGGCGTTCTTAGGTGTTGTGCCCGAGAGGATGAGTATCTATATATTTTGCAAGAGGCACATATGGGCGTAGCTGGTGGTCACTTTTCAGGAGACTTAACTGCGCGAAAGATATTGCAATCAGGGTATTGGTGGTCCACTATGTTCCAAGATGCATCACTTTTTGTGAAGGGTTGTAATGAATGCCAACGCTATAAGAAACCACAGCAAAAAGATCAGATGCCCCTACATCCAATTAAAGTAAACCAACCATTTGAAAAGTGGGGTTTAGACTTTGTAGGTCCAATTAGCCCAGCGGCCCATAACACACAATCTCACTATATTATTGTGGCCACTGACTATGTGACCAAATGGGCTGAAGCGAAAGCGACATGTAAGGTAGATGCGAGGACAACAGCCAAGTTCCGCTTTGAAAATATAATCACACGCTTCGGTTGTCCTTTTGAACTTGTGAGCGACAATGGTACGCATTTTATAAATGAAGTGATTAAGGAGCTCACAACAAATTTCATGATATCCCATTATAAATCTACTCCTTATTATCCGCAAGCGAATGGCCAAGCCGAGAGTACCAACAAGACCTTAATCTCCATTATTCTGACAAAGACAGTTGAGGCTCATCGCACGGATTGGGATCTAAAGCTTACGTCAGCTTTATGGGCCTATCATACTGTGTACAAAGTGGCTATTAATTGCACACCATTCAAGATGGTATATGGCCAAGAAGCAGTCATGCCGTGGGAATTTGTCATTCCTAGTCTTCGTGTTGCTACTCAAGAGGGCTAGGATGGTAATCTCTTAGTAGAGCGTTTGTATATCCTTGAGCAGTTAGATGAAGAAAGACAATTGGCGGTGTACAATGCCCTTGTAGAGAAGGATAGAAGGAAGAAATGGTTTGATCGCCACCTAAAAAACAAGGACATCAAAGTTGGGGATAAATTCCTGATGTATGAAGTGCGTAACAAAAAGAAGAAGCTAAAATATGCTGGTAAGGGACCGTACAGAGTATGTGAAATTACCCCGCAAGGTACCATCTGAGTGGAGACTCTCGATGGAGTTAAAACCGTTGGATTCCTCAATGGGAGTAAATTCAAAAGATACTATGACCCCCTAAGCCAAGAGGAATTACATGCAATCCATCAGAAGAAGGCAGCAAAAGAACAGGCTGAGCTTAAGAAGATACAAGCAAGAGTTGAAGCTAAAGAATGTCAGCAGCGAGGAGGCAGAGGAGGATTCACTAGAATCTGATCCGCCTCTATGATACCCAATTGAGCTACAGAGTCCTTAACGACGGGGAGGTGCTATATAATGCATTATTGGATAAGGGACCTCAACACAATTTTCTATCATATGGAGTGTGGTGTCAACTTGGAAAACCACCCTTATCCAAGAGGGGTTTGATTTTTTTACGAGCTTTATTTGGCGAGCTTTTTGGAGATAAGATAGTTTTATGCAAGCTTGTAAGAAAAATGATACATTTTGGTGAGCTTTTATATAGTACGTATTTATGAAAGAGAAATAAATACATTCATATACATACATACATATATACATGCATATTCTCAAACACACCTACCTACCTACCTTCCTACATATATACATACACATATACATACATACATATATACACACATTTGTACAATACATACATACATACATGCATGCATACTCCCAAACATATACATGCATGCATACATACATACCTGCATACATACCTACCTACCTTACTACATATAAACACACATTTTATGTCAAAGAAACTTAAATATAGACACAAACATACCTATCTATGCACCTTTCTTCCAATATTTATTTCAACACAAGTAAAAACAAGTATACCCGGCTCATATTTTCTTACAAAAAGATTGAGTTCACATTTCCTTACAAGAAGATATATGGTTGGTACAACTCCTTTACCATAGCGTCGCAAGCTACCTACAATAAGACTTTAGAGTACCTAAGTATACTCCATCCCAAAGCAAAGACAAAAATATTGGGTTCAAATTTTCTTACAAAAAGATTGACTTCACATTTCCTTACAAGCTTAAGTAGGAATGAACATGAGAGGCTTGATTAAAGCTTAAGTATAGACACAAACTTCCTTGCTTCGAGGACGTGATAGTATATTGCCCACTTCCTCTGGTGATAGTGTCGGTTGATGCATTACCATATCCTCATTCTTATGTAATCCCAAAACTCGCAAGAAGACAAAATAGATATGCTTACATGCAACATAAGGCTTTCCTCTAGATTCTCTTTGCATGAAATGAGGACATGTACACCAAGGTTGTACCTTGATGTGTATAAAATAGTCCTCTCCACTCTCACATGCCAAATGAAAAATAGAGTAGGGGGACGGCTGCATTGCACTCTCATTAAGGACTGTCGCTGTCAAGGCCTCGGCACTACTTATCCTCTTTTCTGCTTCTTTGGAAATCCAATGCCACCACTTGGTTGATCTCTTTGTATTCTGTGTAGCATCATGTGGCCTCTTGTCACTTTCTTTGTTGCCTGCTGCTTGTGTGGACGTTTCTCCCACCCCTGACACAAAAGGTTCTTTATGAGTAACATCTAACTTGAACCCTTCCTTTACTAATTTCTCTACCTCTTGGCTGGTTATGTTGGTCCCAACATTCACTTTCCACATATCTGGGTATGATGGCTTGTATATTATGTTTGGATCTACATGCCATGTGTGTGAAACATCTGACGGACAAAACCACATCATTTGAGCCTTTGGCCCTCCCAGACCAGGATGTTGTCGCTCTGAGTAGAATCTAGGGGCAACAACTCCAATAGAGCTAGATCTTCCATGTATGTATGAGTTGCACTTAAGTCTTCCATCAATAGCTCCCAAACATTTGACTTTTGAGTTCAATGGGGTTCGTCTAATGGCCCACATTGTGCGTCCAATGGCCTCTTCCTTTACATGCATTTATCCTCTGCTCATTGTGCCATAATGTTGTTTAGGCTCTTCATGTCCGACATCTTTGTTTCCTCCAGTCGTTGGACTTTTTGGTCCTCCCCTTGAAGCGTGACTTGCTGCACTATTTGTTCTAGATCTATCTCCAAAACTGGCATCAATTTTCTTTTCTCTTGGGATACAATTCGTCTAAACCTAAAAAACATAATTTCACAATAAAGAGAGGACCGAATGTAAAAAAATACATCCAAATATAATTAAGTTAAACAATGAATACTCACCTCTGGTTTTCCACAAGAGGACTCAACTCCTCCAAAAAATTACAGAGCTCATGATCCCCAATACTTGTAGGTAGCTCATCATTTTGATTCATCATGGAGGAAAACAGCATATCCTTCACAATATCCATCTGTATTTTTCGAGGACCTGCACTTCTCTGGGCTTTCATTAACACTTGAGAAACAAACATTTTCACGCGCTCCAACATTGACCTTGAAGTTCCTGGCTGAACTGGATGTTCATGCAGCCCGGTGTGGAGCATCATTCTTGTAATAGTTGTGTCACGAGGCATTACGTAATACACAACACATCTACACACTTGCACACAGTGTGAAGTTTTGCGACAAAAGTGGTAAACTATTTTAGTTTTCTCATCCTCTGTTCAGAAGTCCAACTGCAATCTTTTTTGTCAGATGTCCATGAAAGAAGGTGTTGTTATACCTTTTATTGTTCAAGTAAAAAGGACAGCTGAGCCTATGGCACTCCAAAGTACCAACATAATAGCTAATACGCACAGTACAACTTACAGACATGTTTGATGTTACTGGGCGTGTCCATAGGTGACCATCATATTTTTGCTCCATTCCATCCATATTTCCTATTTTGCCATATGTTGGTGGAAACTCTAGGATGGAATCACCATCATAATGTCTTGGCACCTCCTAGACTTGGATGACTCAAGTAACTTTTTCCAACAATGAACGTAGAAGAGAAGGTTCCTCCTTCTTACGAAGAACTGAAAGTATACTCTCTGAAGCAATACATTCATCTTCAGAGATATTGTGCTTTGAACCTTGTGGATTGCTCGTGCCTTCACGTGGTTGCAAAATAGTTGCTGAGCCATTCAAGTCACTCTCAAAGGAGGAGCTCGAGATATGAACATGGGTGTTTTGTGTCCCTAATTCTTTATCCACTGAAGTCTCCAAATGTCAGACATCTTGGGCAATGTAATCAGCACTAGAATCAAGACTATCAGCAGCTGCACAGAGAGGACTACATTGTAGCATATATGTTTTACTTCGAGTAATATCTATGAGGTAGTTTTTATTACCCTCCATATCATAATGAGCGATGATTTCCTACAGGCTTCCATTGGTCCTAGTAGCTTTCACTCCAGAAAGGGCGTGTGATGAAGGCAGAAACCCTTGTAGATATCCATGTGACTGACAAACGTGGTCAGGTGGAGAAGTATTAAAGTTTGAGATTTTTTGCTGCAGCCATCTCCCACTCAAAGGTGACAGTGTGCTCCAAAGGGAAGGCAGTACGAAGATGCAGAAAGGACAGTAGAGACGAAAATGTGAATTGAAAATATAAAAACGAAGGAATAGGTGGGACTTTATGAAACAAAAATAGAAGATTAGGTATCTAGGTGGAGCAATCACGATTGAGAATGAAGGCGGTTGAAATGATAATACAAGGTGGAGCAATCACGATTGAGAATGAAGGCAGTTGAAATGATAAAACAAGGTGGAGCAATCACGATTGAGAATGGTCACGATAAATTTTTTTAAATAAAAAATATACAAATATATATGTATCTACAAATATATATAAAAATATACAAATATATACATTTATTGGTAAGTATTATTTTTACAAAAGGCTGGTCTCTTTGTAAATACACACACACACACACACACACATGTCTATATTTATATATTATATTGTATATATTTTATGCTAAGAATCTATTAGGATATATATATTTTAGTGTGTGTGTGTGTATTTACAAAGAGACTAGCCTTTTATCTATTTTAGGATATATAGATATATTAGACTATATATCTATTAGGCTACACACACACACACACACACATTTATTAAAATACATATAGCTTAATATGTGTGTGTGTGTGTGTGTAACCTAATAAACACCTAGACTAAAATATATATATATATATACATCAATATATAAATACCTAGACTAAACTATATTCTCTCTCTCTTTTGAGCCTAAATGTTTAAAAAAGTTTTAAAAGAGCATGAGTTTTCTCTTTGTTGTTATGCATCACATATTCTCTCTCTCTCTCTCTCTCTCTCTCTCACACACACACACACACACTCACACACACACACACACACAATTTCAATAACATAAATAATAGAAAAGTTTTAAAAAAGTATGCCACACATATTGAACCATTGAAAAATGTGTGTGTATGTGTGTGTGTAAGTGTCTATCTATAGCTTAATACATTTTTAGCCATATATATGTGTGTATATGTATATATCTATCTTTAGGCTATATATATTTTAGGCCACACACACACATATATGGTACACATATTTTAGGGTACTCTCACCTCAGCAAGCGAACGGGCGAACGGGCGAATGCATCTGTGAAAAGAGGTACTGTTCTCTCTGCTGTTTTTTTCTGTTAAATTGAGAGCCGACGGCTATGTTGCAGGTGGCGGTGGAGAAGATTGCGGCTATGTTGGAGGTGACAAAGGAGAAGATTGCGGCTATATTGGAGGTGGCAGCTATGTTGGTTGTTGCGAGGGCGATGGTGAGGGAGAGGTGGAGGTGGAGGAGGAGGTGGAGGAGGAGACCGGTTAACCAGTCATGATGTCTCCCTTGCCCCCGTTGCTCTAGCCACCCCATGCTCTGCCGGGAGCCTGGGGTGGCTGGAGCAACGAGGGCAAGGGAGGCATTGTCCAAGCCAATTGAGAGACCGTGGCGGCGTTGGAGGCAAAGGCGACCGAGATGGAGGTGGTGGCACTAGAGGCGGTGGAGAAGATTGCGCCTATGTTGGAGGTGGCGGCTATGTTGGTGGCGGCAGCGATGGTGAGGGAGAGGGCGAGGTGGAGGTGGGGGAGGAGACCAGTTTAACCAGTCATAATGCCTCCCTTGCCCCCATTGCTCCAGCCACCCCAGGCTCTCGGCAGAGCCTGGGATGGCTGGAGCAATGGGGGCAAGGGAGGCATTGTCCAGGCCAATTGAGAGACCGCGGCGGTGCTGGAGGCACAGGCTACCGAGATGGAGGTGGTGGCGCTGGAGGTGGTGGAGAAGATTGCAGCTATGTTGGAGGTGGCGGCTATGTTGGTGGCGACAGCGATGGTGAGGGTTTGGGCGAGGTGGAGGTGGAGGTGGGGGAGGAGACCGGTTTAACCGGTCTTGATGCCTCCCTTGCCCCCGTTGCTCCAGCAACCCCAGGCTCTCGGCAGAGCCTGGGGATGGTCTGCGCTAGAGCCGGGGATGGTCTGCACTAGCGCAGACCATCCCCAGGCTCTGTCGAGAGCATGGTCTGCGCTAGCGCAGACCATCCCCAGGCTCTGTCGAGAGCCTGGGGTGGCTGGAGCAACGGGGGCAAGGGCTAGCACAAACCATGGCAGCTACGGTGGGGTGGATCATAGAGATTCGAATTCTCGCATTTTCGCGGGGAAACCCACATGAGGTCGTCTGGGAGAGCAGCAGCGTGAGGAGCGGCTAGGTTTGCAGTGACCTCTAGCGGCAATGAAAGTCATCATCATGAGTTGACGGTAGGGGGAGCAGTGTGGTGAGACGAGGAGGGACGTGATGGTAACGTGGTCGAGGGGTCGCGCGAGGTGACAGTGAGTTAATTATCCCTCCAGCCCACCGTAGCTGCCATGGTCTACGCTAGCTTAAGATCCATAAACCTTTCAAATTTGATCGATCGAAACCAATTGACAATGTTCCATACTTGTTCTAGCGCTTAGAAAGTGACTCCAAAGGTTTCCAATTAATCTTGTAATACCCCTATTCCATCTTCCAAAAAAAATCTTCGATTCGTGCCGGGATAGAAGCAACGGAACAAGACTCCAGCAGCTGCTCAACTTTCGGAAGACCCTGGATAGTGTCCCCAGACCTCCTTTCCCCCGTTGCTCCAGCCACCCCAGGCTCCCGACAGAGCCTGGGGACCTGGGGATGGTCTGCGCTAGCGCAGACCATCCCCAGGCTCTGCCGGGAGCCTGGGGTGGCTGGAGCAACGGGGGCAAGGGCTTGGCAGCTACGGTGGGCTGGGTCAATGAGATTCGAATTCTGGTGGGGAAACCCACGTGAGGTTGTCTGGGAGAGCAGCAGCGTGAGGAGCGGCCAGGTCTGCAGTGACCTCTGGCGGCAATGAAAGTCATCGCACTGGGCTTTGACCCTATACCATGGCGTAGCTGCAGGCATTCAAACTGCTTGGAAGGAGTAGGCAGAGACAGAAGCAGAGACAAGAAGGAAATAGGCCATATAGGGAGATGAGTGCAGTGAGGGAAAGTAGAACGTGGTGATCTGACCCTGAGGTTGTAGGCACGGAGAACAAGTTGTGTGAATCAATCAGTTGACAAAGAGATTAGACGTTACAGGGGGACATCATTAGCAGATAATTGGCAGCTGCCGGCCTTCTGTCCACTGCAACTATGTGTCTGGCCACCGTTTGAAAAGGAACATGATTTACAAAATGGAGTGGTAGGCGTCATTGACCGTAAAGATGTTAGATCCAGGTTCCTTCAATCTATCAAAGGCTACAATATTGCATTTATAAGCGGTGCTTTTTGTAGAAAAGTGAATTGCATTTATTTGTGCTGTACTTCTTTGGAAAGCTTCTCAGAGGATACACTTATAAAATGGTTGTATACTTTACAACCTTACACTATCCATTTGACTAAGGCTTACAGATCCCCTATAAAACAAGAAATCTCATATACCTTTATCTCTACCTTTACATAAAACCTTTTTACTATCCTCTTTTGCCTTTACTTCCATGGTGTTAGCGTCTACCCTTGCTAGGTGTATAGGGTATACTTTGGTGTGCAAAATTACTCTTCCTTAGAGGAATAGAAGGTTTAAAGGTGTGAGGATGCATGGATGATGCAGGTGCATGCTTTGACAAATAGATGTAAAGTTGTAAAACAAAAAGGATGATGTTAGGGTGTTCTCTTGCTAGGTGTGCAAGTGCATGCTTTTAATCTATGCATTAAGCTCTATTCGTAGAGCTTAATGCATAGATTAATCTCTATGCATGCATTCATAATACATAGAGATCTATGCATGCATTAAGCTCTATGCAAGTACGTTGCCATGTCCGGCAGATCGGATGATCAACCAATAATTCCGTCACGCTTTCCATCCCTGTCCCCTTCAGCTTCGTTTACAGATTACCTACTAGCTGGGCATTATATAAATCTAGATGACGGCCATCGCTTGATGGAGCCAGTCAACAAGAGCTGTACGTATACTGATAATGATTCGGCCGTCGCAGCTCTCTTCTCCTCCTCTTCTTGTCTTGTGCTAAAAATGGCATTCATGTGCCACGAATCATGCTGCCTAAGCGACAGCCCACCGACCGCGATCAAATCCTGCTCCATGATTCTCCTCGTCTAGAGAACCTTGGGTCTTAACCAAAGAAGAGAAACGGCATGTAAAGAAGTGCATCAATGAGTTTTGTACTTCCACTAGTTGTATGCATTGCTTGAAGGAAGCATTCACAAAGGATGAAGAGCTTAGTGGCTTGAAGTCTCATGACTTGCACAAACTCTTACAGTTTGTATTGCCAATAGCCATTAAGGATTTCCTTAGCAGCAAAGACTAAGGGCACCATTGGAAAGAGGAGATTGAGCTAGATCAAAAAGCCAAAAGGCGTTTTTTCAACAAGCACCTCTAAGGCCAAAAAGCAAGGCCCTAAAGCCAGAAAAGCAAAGCATAAAAGAACTTTGGAAAGCTTGTCAAAAGTTGAGCGCAATATTCTATTATTAAAAGAATAAAGAGGAAAGCATAGTGAAAAAGTAAAAGCAAAGCATGATAGCTTTTGGCAAAAGTAGATAAAGAGGAAAGCATAGGTGACGTGAAGTCAGCTAGCGGGAGCAGTGTCGTGAGGCAAGGAGGGACGTGATGGTGACGTGGGCGTGAGGTGACCTCTAGCGGCAATGATTGGTGGCTTTTTCGATCGTGGATGATTGGCAGAATTCTACGTGGATGGTAAGATTCTGATGACTAATCTTTCTAGCATGGCACCCTGTGGCCATGCCATAAGGAAGACACTATAGTTAATGCTGCAAGATTTTCAGTAGACTGATGTAGAGTCAAGCTTGCACTTTGGTTTATTGAGTTTGGGATATAACTTGAGATTTTTATCAGTTTATATATATAAGTCCTTCACATAAGCTCTCGAACTGTTTGTATCGTTTGAATTCTATCCTGACATGATTCAATGAACTTCTGCTGGAGCCACTAAGGTTGGGATCAAGCTTAAGGAGAAGCGTTTGTAGTTGTAGCCATCCTCTCAGAAGCCTTCTACAAACGTTCCTCCTGCAAATGCAATTCACACATGATTAAATGAGCTGCTGTTAGAGCCACCAAGGTTGTCATCAAGCTTAAGCATCACCTTGATTCCCCAAAACCTGGAGGTAAATGTCAAAGAAAGCAACAACACAAGAGTCAAAGAAAGTAGAAACAAGAGTCAAAGAAAGTAGGGAGTTGGTGTTTTCACTTGGAGGAGAACAGATAAGCGACCTTCAGCTCTCATAGCCTAAGCATGACACTTGCATTATTCATCATAAGGGCTTTGCACAAACGACACCAACATTGTTTACAAGGGCCTTGCACTTTACAAGCATATCTTGCATAATAGGCACTCACAATATCTAGCACCCACACTAAGTTTCATCATTGACACAACCATCCCAATACATCTCTAGATGGGGGGTAGGGGACCACAGTGAGGGACAACATGGTCGTCCATGGTATGATCCATCACTTAGTGCAGGAACCTCTAAAGATCTTCAAAGAAAACAACTCTATCCAGTCTCCATTGGACCATTTGCCTCACCATTACACTGAATACTTTGGCAACAAGCAACAACAAAGTAGCCTAGTCTCTATTTTCACCCATGAGATCTCGGCATCATACCTTGTCATGCTAAACAACTCTGGAACATCATCAGTCTTTGCCAATCAAATGAATTAACTATGCTACTCATAAGAATCCTCACAAGTTGTGAGGCTTATAGCTTGCGAGGCCTAGCCTAACATATTTCAAATTGGCTTTCTAACTCCCTACTTTCTTTGACTCCTATTTCTACTTTCTTCGGAAGGGAATCTAGGTCATGAAGCTTTTGCAACACCCCTATGTGAGTTTGATGAAGGTTTTGTATTAGCACTGGGCCATAAATAAAAGGAAAGTAATAGACTAGGCTTGGCAAGGTGGTGAGACTCCAACTCCTTGCTTTCTTTGAAATTTTTCCACTTTGGTTGAGAAATCAAAAATGAGGGCCTATAAATGCCAAGGTATGTTGTTTGAGGTGGTGGTGTTGAGAAGAATGGGTAGTCCAAACAAATGGTAGAATAATCACTTATGTATGCACCATTCAAGGGAATCCAAGTGATGGTGGGTCGTACCATGGACCATGCTTTCACCCCCATGGTTTCCCCATCCATAGATGTACTTAGACATATGTCGATGGTGATGAAGTGGACGTGACATATTGTCGATGGTGATGAAGTGGACGTGACATATTGATATGAGATGCCTTGCATTGATATTCTAGAATCACTATTGGTTTTGGTTTTCCCCCTTAATAGAATTCCTCGGAAACAATAGCACCAAAGGAATGGGTTAAGAGAGGGGTTTCTGATTGGGAATATAAGAGATGTCCTTGGTGGTTGGACTATCCTCTAAATCATGTGCCTCCAAGTGAGGAGCTCCTAGACAAAGGTACTTTTTTGCTTTCTACTAAATTATATGTATGTAAATGTATATGTAAACCTTTCTACCTATGCAAATACATACCTATACATACATATAAATATATATAAACTATCCATATGCATATACATATTAGATACATATACATACAGATATATACATATACAAATACATATGTAAACATATATGTACATATACATATGCATACATAAATACATACCTACATACATACACTAAATTATATACTAAATTCCTACATACATACAAAGTTAATGTTACATTTAAGATTTGGCATGTTAGATTTTAAAGAAACATTGTTAAGTTTTGAAGTTTATTTTGGGATTTTTTAGAAAATGCAAAAGAGATGCTGTCCAAATTTTTTACAAATTTGTACATACATACATACATACGTACATACATAGTTCATGTTACATTTAAGGTTTGGCATATTAGATTTTAAAGAAACGTTGTTAAGTTTTGATATATACATACCTACATACATTGTAGGTGGCTAGTGGAGACCTTCTCAAGTGAAGGAGATGGTGTCTTGGACGTTTTTGTGGATGTGGAGGCTTGAGACGTGCATGCCAAGAGTTAAAAAGGCACTATATGGGGATAGAGAATGACATGGAGGTAGCCAAAGCATGTCTGGGAGATTTCTCATTAGGTCGGGAGATGACACGTAGAAGAATGCTATAATTTGTGGATCAAAAGACTTTGTAATCGAGATTGTCATGGTTTGGAAGTTTAAAGATCGATATATACATTTTTGATCTTTAAAAGATTGTGTTATATATTTAAGTAAGTAAGAAAGTATGTATGTAATGTATGTATGTATGTTAGTGCTGCATAGGTAGCTCTTGTATGTATGTATGTATATGTATATGTACGAGGTGTATGAATTTAGGTAGATATATGTATATATATAATTATATCAATAAGTATGATGTGGATCAAAAGACTTTGTAATCGAGATTTTCATGGTTTGGAACTTTAAAGATCGGTATATACATTTTTTATCTTTAAAGGATTGTTTTTTATATTTAAGTAAGTAAGAAAGTATGTATGTATGTATGTATGTATATATGTTAGTATGTAGATAGCTCTTGCATGTATGTATGTATATGTATATTTTGTATGTGTATATGTATGAGGTGCATGAATTTAGATAGGTATATGTATATATGTAATTATACATATTTAAGTAAGTAAGAAAGTATGTATGTATATATGTTAGTATGTAGATAGCTCTGTATGTGTATATGTATGAGGTGCATGAATTTAGATAGGTATATGTATATGTATACTTTGTATGTTGATCTTTCAAAGCTTGTTATTTATATGTAAGTAAGTTCTTGGTCCTTTACAAAGCTCATAGTAAGTTCATGGTCCTTTGCAAAGCTCAGATCCTTGTTCATTGCTCCAAAAAGCTCGGCAAAAAAAGCTCGCAAAAAAAAATCCCCCATCCAAGAGTACCATCCAAGTTAAGGGTATCAATAAGAAGAAAAACCACCCTTATCCAAGGGTACCATCCAAGTTAAGGGTATCAATAAGAAGAAAAACCACTGTCTTGGAAATTCTGCACACTCCTGTTGCCTATGACAAGGGGACTGTGGTTCAAAGCTTTTTGGTTATGCTGCTTGCTGGTACCATGGAGGGAACTGTAAACTTAGGGCGCAAATGGATGTTAGCCACCAAGTGCAATATTGATTGGACAACCAGGCGAGTTACAATGCAAGAAGAACCAGCTCTCAGCCTTGACCACTCAGGGTCCCGCACCTAAGCCATCAACTCTCTAGACAAAACGCTAGATAAGGAAAAATCACAAAGTCAAGTGGCTACACCATCTTTGATTGTTTGCCACCCCTCTAATGGTTCAACGCCAAGAGTAGAGATAGGCAGTGTAGTCCCCAAGGCTCCGCTTACTTTACCGAAGAGTAAAATGGGTCCCAAAAGCTTTGTTAACGGCTACCTCTACTGCTCAATCTCGTTCAGACAAGAAGTCTCGTAGTAGTAGTAAGCAGCTACCCACCCTAGAAAAGGCAAGGTAACATCACGTTGGATTCCTAAAATATTATTAGCAGCCCAAGGGTACTACGAAGGGAATGACCAAATTTGGGTCCCTAAACATAAGCTGAATTCCTCTACATCGCCTGTAAAATCTTGTAAGCCAAATGTTGCCACCCCACCCAACGACAATTCAAGACCGTTGGTAAGGGAAAGGTAACAGAGTACTCCACAGCTAGTTTGGATTCCCAAACGATATCAATTGATACCACCTAGCTCAGGAAGGGGGAGTCACAGGAAGCTTCTAGCTCCTCATGCCATTCACATATTGATATAGAAGTTTCTGCACACTCTACACCTACCCTTGTCAATACCCACCAAGAAACCAATGAGTCTACGTCTCCCCTTGTAAATGTATTGTCGGAAGCCATATCCTCCGTTCGTTCATGGGAGCGTACACTACCATCTCTGCAACTTGATATGGCCACAAGGGTCATAAAAAGCTATCTGCCCACATCACCACCTATAACCCACTGGACAAATTGGTTCCAAGGGGCTACAACATCATTGCAAAAAATATGATCTACCCAAGGAAGGGAGGAGCATGTACTCACGTTCGACATTCTATTGCTTCCTCCCTAACCTTATCCCCCCTGACCATGTAACTTTCAAATTCGAGGGAATGTACATATATAGCTTCATACACAAAAAAAGAATTTTTAAAAAAAGTAAAAAGTGCAAGAGCACATTAAGAGGAGAGTTATCCGCACACAATTAGAAACAAGATTGACCTGTCTTCATGAACCTACTGATGCTATATCTGTGTTTGCAGATATGACAGATGCATGAGCATCACACACTTCATCCACTCCCACCTTTGGTGAGAGGTATCATCTATACCTTTCTCAAATATTTTACATGTGCTATCCTGTAATTAAAACCGAATTGGGTCATTAAGATGTACTAGCCAGCGAGGGAAAATGTTGAGGAATTAGAATGGCTAATTTGCCTATTGACCACACAACTGACCCCTACTCCGTAGTAGAGGACGTATCCGTGATAGCCCAAGTCTTTACTTATCCAGAGGATGACTATCCTCGCATAGTTACATTCTTGACGAGTCTATGTGGATGGGAGGACGAAGAAGATATATCTGATGATGAATGGACGGATGAGACTCATGGCACTACCGAGGCTGATTTTATTTATTTGGATGATGTGGATAGAGGCTTAGCCTTAGGGCTACAGCCAGGACTCTACAACATCCTCTTACCTTGATCCTCAGTATTAGTGTGGTGACTGGTAGGTAGGTTAGTGTTTTCAAGTTTCTAGTTTTGTGTCCTTAAATGAGTCCTTATTTTTTCCCACTGATGTGCCTCTCAAGGTATAGTGCTTGTTAGTTAATTGTACAGGTTGAAAAGTTTTAGGTGGGAGTTTGTAAAACGTACAAAGAATAGGAAATTAATTATTGTCATTTCTACCAACCATCTATATAATGGTTGAAGATCGATTAATTCATTCCTTTATATGAAGCAAATTGTATAAAGCCCTTATCATTTATATCATCCTTGATATTCCTTCTCCTACTCTTGCCATTTGTACCATCCTTGATACTCCAAAGGTTATATTATTCTATAAAACATGGATGAAATTCTCTAAATTTTGGAAAACATACAAAAAATAGAAAATTAATTATTGTCATTTCCATCACCTAACTATATAATGGTTGTAGTTCACTCAATGCATTATTTATATGAAGTAAATTATATAATATCTTTGTAATTTGTACCATCCTTGAAAGAAAACTCTCTCTCTCTCTCTCTCTCTCTCTCTCTCTCTCTCTCTCTCTCTCTCTCTCTCTCTCCAAGTAATTTTATGTAAATGGGTATTCTTAAAATTTTATTACATTTTGGATGTGAGCCTAGTGCTACAATGGACATCCAAAAGACCTATTAACAAACTTAATCCTTACAAGGTCTTCCTTTTTGAGCTAGGCCTAGTGTATGGGCATATTGTTATCGACATCAAGGCTAAAGACTTAAAGGTACATGAAGTACAAGTGCTTGTGTGCTATGAATGCATGCCCCCTAGCGGCTCGAATATGAAACTCTTTGTTGGTAAGTTCAACTGAGGTGTTTTATAATAGTGATATTATATCTTTCACCTATAATGGCATAATTACTTTTCTCCATTACAAATATCTCATGATCCAGTTTCTTAATCACCCTCTTAGTCTCACAATGGTGCATGACAATGGCAAGGTAGGGTCAATCCTCTTTGCTGCAACCTTTGGACAAACCGCGCATGTACCTTGTTATTTGTAGCTGTCCAACATCTTGCTCCCCTACATTGTCTTCCATCTCCAACATGAATCATGCCCTATCTAGTGGATCTACCTCTGTCTTCTTGTTAGATTAGTTCTCTTTAGAACTAGCCACATAGATAGTGACCTCACTAAAACATTTGTGATTGTTGTGCACGTTCTCTATATGTGGTATACACTAGTATTGTAGAACCATACGAACTATCCTTGTTGTACACCACTCCATTCTTGCAAGCCGTATAAGCTCACTTTTAGAACTCCTTTGCTTGATCACTTGATGGGTTTCTTGCTCGCTTGCTCGCCTAACCATAGCATGGTTAGGCGGGCAAACATGTAAGTGCAAATTTGCTATGTGTAGTCTATGCTAATGTTACATAACCACATGAACTGCGTTTGTTGTCCACCACTCCATTATTGCAAGCCATAGGCTTAGTGCTAGAACTCCTTTATGCGTTTCTTACACTTACCCCTTGCCCACGTAACCATGCAACTTTGCTATTAGTACATGTGCGTCAAATTACCCACATGGTATCATGAATCTTGACCTTCCTGACCCTTTGGATGCCTTGGTCTAAGTCAATAGGTTGATTCTTGAGGGTTGTACTGTGGATATCGGCCCAGAAACATTTTGAGTTTAATTATCCATCACCTACTCTGGTGATGGGAGCTATTATTATCTTCTATTGTGATGGTTATAAGGCGGTGTTTTTGTTGTATTATCACCCACTACATTGGAAACATGATGCATGAGTGTTCTTGCCAACTGCGTTTCTTTAGCCAATTTACTTGTTACTATTAGACTAGGAGATGTAATAGTAATGGTGATCACATTCCTGTCAATGAGCTTTGCAATGTTAGGACCTAAGCCAAGGTACTTTTTATCTTAGAATGCATGCTTCTTTGTACTCTGTAAGAGTGCATTATTTGTGAGATCAATCATTGCTATAACAAGGTTAATGTGTCCTTGAATCCTTTGCCAGCATGCTTTGACTCCACTAGGTTGGTTCACAGTAAGACATCCAAGGATTTCTCGTAAACTCCTACATGTGAAAAAAAGCAAGTGCTTTAATGCATCGATCATTGAATGTCACTGAATGGTTAAAAATTGAAAGTTACTTAGTTGGAAAAGCATTTGCTTAATGCTCCACACGTGTTATTTCTATGGGTGATGGATGTACTCCATCATATGTAAGGCCCTCTTTATGAGTAGTATTTGCTTAATGCTCCACCCTTGTGTTACATTTCCATGGGTGATGGATGTACTCTATCATGTAAGGCCCTCTTTATGTGAGGAGTAATAGTTGTGGGTGAGAACATGAGGAACAATGGTAGTTCTTAGTTAGACATTGGATGGTGGCCATGTGATTAGGAGATGGCTTATGTAGACCTGGCACTTTTCCAAGTAGAATGCATGCTTGTGTGGGCTATGTGATTGCATTAGTGTGTGCTAGATAGCGACATAATGTTCTTGGGTTGTTACGTGGACCGTTTGAGGGTCTAGAGACAATCTTAGATGGCTGCGCAAGTTGTGCTATAGGCATATGGGACTTTGTTGTAGTCTAACATGGTCCCAATTGTATGATATGGTTGGTTGGTCATTTTGGACCAAGTCATTTTTGGTCATTTTGGCTAATGTGTCAACCTACGTCTATCAACCTTCGATACTGTATATAGACTAGTTTGGTAGACTTAGTTTATCATCAAATTCATTGTGTTCAAGCACTCTTGTAAGATATCCTTCATCTAGAGTCTATCTGGATTGCTATCAAAGCTCCTTACCCATAGCACACACCACCACTTTGTAATCAAGTTTGTAAGCATTAATATTTTTAACTCTCTTTTAGTGCTTTGTATTGTGTTAATCTTGCTTCCACTATTATGTATTCTTGCATGGTATTAGAGCATAGGCTGTAGGTAAAGCTTATTTTGTGACAGTTAACTATTTTCGTAAAGCATGCAACATAGAAGCTCACACCACTTTAACTATTTGTACGGCTTGTACAAACATGATGTCCCATAATATGACCCTCTCCTCCAAAGCCCGATGACTTTGGAAACGATAGCTTGAAGTGGGGGATTTTTTTTGTGAGAATTTTCTAGCGAGAGATTTTTTGGAATTGGGTGAGCGGATTTCAAAAAGATTCCCTTCCTCCATCAAGAGAGAGAGGGACAAAGAGAGTGGGAGAGCGAGAGGGAGGGAAAGAGAGAGCGAGAGATTGAGAGCATCCTCTAAATTGAGGTTATTACTTCCAAGTGAAAATAAAACCAAGTTCATTCACATACAGCTTCCAAATATAACTAACATTTACTTCCATGGGCTTCATTTGTCCTCCAAAGAAAAATATGTCAACATGATATCCTCTAAATTGAGGTTATTACTTCCAAGTGAAAATAAAGCCAAGTTCATTCACATACTTCCAAATACAACCAACATTTATTTCCATGGGCTTTGCTTGTCCTTTGGGGTGAACGCATAAAGGAAGAGAACGCCGTTCGTTCCCTTTCACACTTCCTCACACAGGAGACGCTTGAACACATCATCGATAAAACCATGGTATCGCCATATTGCAATTAAGCCCACCACTTTGGTTTTCACCTGAGAAATATCATCATCACTATCAGGATGTGGTAAGAGACCTTTCCATGCTTGTGCACTATCTACAGTCTTTTGCTTGACCTCCGCATTGGTGGCCTCCCTCACGATACGTGTAGCAAAAACTTGAATGATAACATTTGATGAGGCCATCACAAGCAATATATAGGTGGGTTTTGGGTGGTGTACTCTACTAATAAGACTTAGCTAAATGGTAATTAACAAAGTGCTGTGGAGCTTATCTCTATATTTGTAGGAGTGGGAGAGGTGGATAAAGAGATATTCCTTGTACTTTTGCAACAAAAAAGAGAACACCTTTCTTCTTTTTTAATGAAAATAATGAAGGCAACTATGCAATTTTAGAAAAGGCTTCATGTGATTTGTGGCCCACCTTTCCTTTCTCTTCTCTCTTTTCCTGATTGTTCCCCTCTCATTTCCCTAAGATTTATAATCGTTTATTGCTTGTAATGCAATTACCATCGAGGAAGAGCCTTCGTGTGAATAAATATGCCATGTTGTCATGTGTAGGCACATAGACCAAGAGCTGATCTTTGATGCAGAGAGTCTTTCCCTGATAAAGTGGTAATGCACCTCAATGTGCTTAGTGCGAGCATGAAACACTGGGTTCCTCGCAACTGCTAATGCGCTCTGGCTTGTCAGTGAAAATCGTAGTGCTAGACAACTGTCCAACACCCAAATCAGCCATAAGATATCTGAGCCATACACACTCAACTATAGTTGTAAAAGCTACCCTACTCAGCTTCACAGTTGGAAGTGGCCACTATAGTTGTAAAAGCTACCCTACTCAGCTTCACAGTTGGAAGTGGCCACTATAGGCTGCTTCTTGTTGAGCCATGATATACATGAATCACCAAGGTGAAAGCAAAATCCACTAGTGAACACTCGTGTGTCATAACATCCAACCCAATCTGAATCACTAAAAGCATACAGCTATGACTCACCCCCCTTTGGATCAAACAATCCAAAATACTGAGTGCCCTACAAATAGCGAAAAACCTGCTTGACAGCCTGCCAATGCTTCATACCTGGGCTATGCATAAATTTTCTCAACTATGAGACCGCATACTGTATATCTGGCCTCATGTTGCATACATAAAGAAGGGATCTAACAACAGCCTGCTGATACAAACTAGTATCAAAAGAGTCTCCTGCATCTTGAAGACTAAGTCAAGTACCTATCTCCATAGGTGTAGCCACAGGTTTACAGTCTTCAAAATTAAACCTCTTCAATAGCTTCTATATATATTTAGACTGTAGCATAACAATGCCATCATTGCATTGCATAAACTGAATCCCCAAATAATAATGCAAGGGCTCCAAATCTGACATCTCAAACGATGACTGCAAATCTGCCTTAAAGGCTAAAATCTAATCTATATCAGGTCTCGTGAGCAGCATGTCATCAACGTATAGAACGATGACCAAAAATATGTCCTTAGTCCTCTTCACATAAAGGGTACTCTCTGTTGGACTATTTCAAAAATCATTTGCAACCAAGTATGTATGAATCTTCTCATACCATGCTCTAGGAGCCTGCTTAAGGCCATAAAGAGCCTTTTTCAACCTACATACTTTAGACTCTTCTCCTTTCACATCAAAACCAGGAGGCTACAATACATACACCTCCTCATGTAAATCGCCATTCAAGAATGCAGTCTTAATGTCCAACTAATGTACATTCCACCCATGATGTGCTGCCAAAGTAATGAGACACCTAATGGTAGTCATACGAGATGTGGGTGCAAAGGTCTCATTATCATAATCAATGCCCTTTTTCTTGGCATACCCCTTTGCACAACAAGTTTAGCCTTGTAGCGATCAATGCTACCATCTTCTTTGCGTTTTAACTTGTAAACCCACTTAGTACCAATGGCCATCTTGTCATGAGGTAGATCTGTCAAATACCAGGTGTCATTCTTGAGTATAGGGTTATACTCATCCTGCATAGCATGCATCCAATGATCATCATCATGTGCTTCCTCAAAGGAAACAGGTTCTGTTGAAATTAGAGCAATGTGATGAGCTATGGTGGATCAAATACTAGAATCAACATCATTAACAAAGTGATTAGAAAATAATTAAGATATAATTAGTGAGTAATAGCAAATAGCTTAATGTAGGCATGGATAATCAAAAACCAGCAAATTCTCATTAGGCCAATGCCTCAATTTATAGAGTTTACATCCAAGCATCAAATCCCACTAATTTCTCCTTGATTCACTCCACCTCTCCCAGAATATCTCCACCTCTTTTGCTTGATTCTCTCCACCTCTTCACTTTTCCCAGAATATCTCCACACTTCCTAAATCTTCTCATGCTACCCTTTATTCTCTCCCAATAGATTCTTCTCACCTTTTCACAGGTTCTTTCACATTTACACATTCTCTTTTACAGCCTCTAACCAAGGGCTTGTTCCCGCACACACCCTATTCACTTGTATTTTCAACACCTCCCCTCAAGTGAATACTCCTAGTACACCTAAACCCTATACCAAGTTTGCCTCCCCTTACTTGATAGTCCGCGACTAGTGTCTACACCTCCCCTCAAGTTAACTTAGCACACCTGGACCCTATATCAAGTTTCTCTCTTACTTGATAGCCTGCGACCAGTGCCTCGAGTCCCTAAACTCATAGTCCTTGACACACTCTCTCTCTATGTGTCCAAGGCTTACTATAGTTGCCTGCCACCTTGACTAAAGTGCTCACACATACATCTACCACGTGGCCTACATCATCGCGGTGGCTCAGAGGTGGTTTTACTTTGTTGGGGCAGGTTACATTGGGTTGTGGGGTCTCTCTCTCGCTCTCTCTCTCAGAGATTTTCACATGGCTCCTCACTCTTTGGAGCCTCACATCTTCTCTTGTCTTCAGTCTTCTTCTCGTGGCAGCTTCTCTTCACGCATCCGTCTCTTCTTTCAGTCTTCTTGGGGCAGCTTCTCTTCTCGTGTCCATGTCTTCCTTCAATGCTTCTTCTAGCTTTTCTTCTCAGTGTGGATCCTCTTCTTGGAAGGAGATGTTCTTCTTCTTTCATGGCGGCTGGGGCCATGAGCTTGTCCGTCAGGTCTTCTTGTTTCATGTGAGTAACATGTTCAAATGATTTGCTGACAGTTCCTTTGGGCTTTTGATGTTTATCTTGTATCATTATGCAATGCAAACCCAAATTTATGCGGGAGGTCTTACCTCTTGCCTTATTCTGGACAAGGGCAGTGTCTGATCCCATTTTTACACTGATGTAATGTGCCCAATACATAATGCATATAGCATTCATTCTTATGCACATTCCCAAATGCAACTCTGGCTGTGAATAATCTTGAATTTAAGTGAGATTTATAGGCATTAACCAAGGGTTAAATGCAAAATGATGATTATCACAAATTTATCAGCACAATTTTACCAGAAATTACATTAAATCAAGGGTAACCAATTTGTACGGAATGGTTGGAGTATCAAACCAACTCCGAATTGCAATCTGAAGTTATAGGGATCTGTATCAGATACCTAATGGTTAATTTGAATCCTCAATTGCACCAAAATATAGTGATTAGCATTGATTAATCTTCACTGATTAGCAAATTAATCTACTATTTTATGTGCAAAAAACAGAGTATGCGGGGAGTCCAGATCTGGTGCCTTAGACTTCAAATTAGCTCAAATGCTTTCAAAAACATCAATAGCAATGACTCTAGTTGAGGATTAAGCCAATAAACACAAGATTTGACCAAATATTGAATGCTTAATCTCTGTTTTACCAAAGTCACTTGCAGATTTGATGAAGAGCTTGGATCTCACTGTAGACTTGATCAAATTGAATTTTGACTTCACCAGCTTATAAAGTATGCTTGAAAACACTTGGGGCTAAGAGGAATTAGACCCATTTGAACTGATGAAGAAGAGATCTGCAAATTTCTCCCAGAAACAGGCGCCTGCTAAATTCGCGAATTCTCTCTCGTCCGGCGGCGGTTTGCTGCGTTGTTTCGACTGGCTGGAGTAGCAAGGAGTTGGCTAGCTAGGGCTAGAAGCAATAGGCCTAATTTTGAGTCTGCAAGGAGCTAGAGCTCCTCCATTGGCTGGGGGTACAGAGGCTAGTTGAAAACTAACTAAAATTTTGATTAATTTTTACTAATCCTAATTAATTAGATAATGGTCTCATAAACCTAATGGATTCTAGGCATGGCTCTGATACCATGTGAAATTAGAGCAATGTGATGAGCTATGGTGGATCAAATACTACAATCAACATCATTAACAAAGTGATTAGTAAATAATTAAGATGTAATTAGTGAGTAATTAGCAAATAATTAAGATATAATTAGTGTGTAATTAGCAAATAGCTTAATGTAGGCATGGATAATCAAAAACCAGCAAATTGTCATTAGGCCAATGCCTCAATTTATAGAGTTTACATCCAAGCATCAAATCCCACTGATTTCTCCTTGATTCACTCCACCTCTCCCAGAATATCTCCACCTCTTTTGCTTGATTCTCTCCACCTCTTCACTTTTCCCATAATATCTCCACACTTCCTAAATCTTCTCATGCTACCCTTTATTCTCTCCCAGTAGATTCTTCTCACCTTTTCATAGGTTCTTTCACATTTACACATTCTCTTTTATAGCCTCTAACCAAGGGCTTGTTCCCGCACACACCCTATTCACTTGTATATTTCAATAGGTTCCTCCTCATTACATAAAGTAGAAATGAGAACATGATCCACATGAGAATAATATGCATGATGAGAACTTGCACGAGTTCTTCTAGGTAAAGGAGCTGCCAACTTGCTATCCCTCAATGTCTGCACACAAGCCATTTTGGCATATGCCTAGATTCTTCTATGGTTGCTCTCTCCTCATCCACTACATCCTCAATAATTGCCTCATCAAAAGGCTGATTTGCAAGCTAATTTTTCACCTGCAAAGGTGGAATTTCAGCACTTGGTTGAGTATTAAATTGCTCTACATATGGCTGCCCTCCATTAAACAAAGGTAGGAGCGAATCAAACATGTCCTGTGAGCATACATTCTGCTATTTTTTGCATGAAAGCATGGGCTGAATTGATTTTTTAACAAAAGCAACATCTCTACTTACCAAAATATGCTTTGAGGCCGGATGGTAGAATCTATATCCCTTGATTTCTGAACTGTATCCCACAAATATGCATTTAACTGCCTTATCATCAAGCTTACTGCATTGTTGCTCAGGAACAAGAGCATAAGCAAGACAACCAAAAACATGCAAATGAGCCACAAAAGGCTTCCTGACATGCCAAGCTTTATAAGGAGTTTTAGATTGCAACACATAGTTGCCTCTAACCAAATACCATGAGGTAAATCTTGGGCTTTCACCATAAATCGTGCCATCTCCATGAGAGACCTGTTCTTCCTCTCAGCGACACCATGTTGCTGAGGTGTGTATGGCACTGTACATTGATGCCTTATGCCTTTTTCAGCCATATATGCATGAAATTCCTTGGAAATATACTCCCCCCCTCGATCTAAACGAAGGGTGCCAACTTTATATTCACATGCATTTTCAGCCATGGATACAAAGTGTCTAAAGCACATAAAAACCTCTGACTTCTGCTTTAATGGATACACCCAGCTATATCTGGAGTAATCATCAAAAGTGACGAAGTAGAGATATCCCCCAATAGATGGCGTCCTCAAAGGACCACATACATCACGATGTAGAAGCTGTAATTTCTTAATAGCTCTCACAGATCCATCCTATCCCGTCGCGTTTGAGCAGTAGTGGGAGGTACTAGTGGTGCATGTGGAGGAGCCACATCTATATCAGATTCTACTTTCAGATATACTTGCAGCACCTGGTTGCACTGGTAGTTGTGAAACAGGACGAGTTTCACTACCACTAACCACATTCCAAAGGCCTTTAGCAACCAATACATGCCTCATCATATAGGACCACAATGGGTAGTTAGTCCCATCAACAACATGTTGAATACATCACTACTACCAGAACCATTACTTTCTACCAAATGCAAAAACTTTCAACACACTACAAGTACTCAGTATTCACTGAATGCAACCTTGGATGGTTGTGAATGAGTGAATCACCTGTAAAGTGTATGAAAAATAACACAGAGTAGAGAATAGAGTGTTAATGGTAAAATTATGATGGTTAATGTTGTTGAAGACACTGTAGATGCTGCTGCACACTAAATCTTTGCCACCGCTACACAGCCCAAACACCCAAAATCGAGCAAAACCAATCCAAAATGACACCCTTGAAAAAACAAATCAATAGATAAATTTTCAAAAAAGATAGCTTACATACTTGAGAGATATCAAGATCATTCTATATACTACACACTACATTATACACTATAGTATACACCTTCTTCTCCTAAGAGGGTATCTCAATCAGAGACAGAAAAATAGGGCCATGTGAGGAGGGAGACAAACTACTAGATCAAGTGTCAAGGAAGCTAGCTCTGATACCAATTGTTGGAATTAGGGTTAGGGTTGTAATAATGCACACACACACAAGATAGAGAAGCTTGAGATCACACAAACTCATTAGATTAGAATGAACAAATGTGTGCCAGATATAAAAGATAACTACACCCCAAAATGAGTAGATAAGAGGGTGTACATATGCATGGGGGAAAAAAACATCCTAGTGAGGGAAAAAGTGCCTCAGTGGTCCTAAGTGTGTTCACACACATCAATACCATATAATGCTACAATGGTTGGCGATTATGGATAAACATAGGGAAAAAGTAATCAAATTTTTTTTTTAAATATAGCCCTAATGAGGTCTTAATGTTTGGAGGTTGGAAAAATTAAAGCAAATTTCCAATTAATTTCTAAACCTTCCCATGACACATCAATAGGTTAAAGTGGGTCAATAATAGGGGGACATGTGGATGTGGTTAAACCATTTCCCAAGGGCTTTAATAGGGAAGGAATGATGGCAAAAATTGGGTCAATAATAGAGGGGACATGTGGGATGTGGTTAAACCATTTCTCAAGGGCTTTAATAGGAAAAGAATACAGATGTATCAATTATAAGGACATGTTTCCCAAGGGATCAATATTCCTTAAGAAGGCTCTAAAACATTTACTACTAGCATAAATACAAGATTGAGAGAGATCATTAAATTCTAATAAAACCTCTTGTGGTTGATAAAGAAAGTGTTTCAAAGAATTTTTGTATATATTCACACAATTTATGAGGTTCAAGACTCAAGTTCTTATGAAGTCAAAGGTTTTACTACAAAAGTAATATGCTTAAATCTACCAATATACAAATGTTTACAAGATATTAATGTTTTCAAACCATTGGAGCATTGCAAAATATTTTTTTCCTTACTTTTTTTACCTTTCCATTATCTTTTATGACTGGTTGACTTGGTGAGGAGATATTTGAAGTAGAGTTTTTTTATTAAGTGTCCCTTAACTTTTTAATTAGTAGAGATATCATCACCGGAGGGGGGGGGGGTGGAGAAAGATTCAGGTAAGAAGATCTTAGGAGACTAGATGGAGTATTACCCCAAGATTCAGGTAAGAAGATCTTAGGAGACTAGATGGAGTATTACCCCAAGAAGGGCACCGACAAAAGGATTAGCTAATGCTTAATATTTCTATGTCATAAATTATCCTTCATGAAAAAAATTAAAAAAAGTAAGAGTAATACAAACTTCCATGGGTAAAGTGATCACCCACCAAGATAACAAAGCAAAAATTTAGCATAGGGGGGTGAAATCACCCAGATTATTCATAATAAACTAGAGAAGGTGATTAATCCATAAGATAGTAGTAGCAACAAATTGATAGTTTTTATCCATAATCTTATGACGACACGAAATGTAGGGTTGAAAGAAATTTCAACAATTTTTTAAGTAGTTGGGGTCACAAGGGACATTACTAGGAGATTTAGTGTGAAAAAATAAGTTCAAAGTCATTATTGGAACTAAGAAAAACTAATTTCAAACTCATTATTAGAACTAAGAAAAATGGTGGCTTTAATAGCATAGGCTTTGCATTGAACGGAATACTCAAAAGAAAGGCCACAAATAAGACCAAGGGAGCAGTGAAAAGAGATGAGTGGCTCATGGTTTCATGATTCCATAACTTTTGATCTGGTCTAAGGGAATTGAGTTCAATCTATCTTAGAGGTAATAATGGAATGAAGGAAATAAAATCATAAGGAGAGCTAGAGATTTTAGAAACAAGGATACTAAAAGAAGCAACATCAACAATACTAATTTAGTTTTACGAGTAAAGCTATCAAGGTCAATCAAAGGATCTGAGATAAAATTTTACTGATCAAAAGGGATAGTAAGGGCAAGGGTAGCTAAATCATTCATAGTAAGGGCAAGGTAATCAAACCATTCATAGTAAGGGTAAGGGCAATTAAACCATTCATACTAAGTAGTTTATTAACATAATAAACAAGGGAGAAGCCTTATAAGATTAACACTATTACAAGGGAGAAGCCTTGTAAGATTAATAATCAAAAGGGATAAAAAGGGCAAGGGTAGTCAAATCATTCATATGTAGTTGATTAACAATAAACAAGGTAGAAGCTTTGTAAGATTAACAATTTTACACCTCCATAGAATCTAAGGAAAATTTATTCTAAGAATTTATCAAGTTTAAGAACTCCAAATGTTTGATCAGTTCTACAACAGGAGGCAAGCAAATAATCATTAATAGAGGTAGTGTGAAGTCTTCCAAGTTCACATCTAAGGACTAATTAGAGGTTGAATACTAAAGTCTAAGTTAAATACCATTTAGCAGTTGAGTTAATACAAGCCTAGCATTGCAAGTTTAAAACTTTTGAAAACAATGGTCTTAAGCTATGTGAATCTTTGTTAAGAGAATCAATCTTTTTAGGGAAAAAGATAGATATGCATAGCATGGGAAATAATGAAAAAAAACCTATCAGGAGGCAATTGGGAATATCTAACAACATAAAGAAAACTATAAAAAAAGAAAAAACTTAAAACTTTGATGTAAATTTGAAAATTGATGCATCTCATCAAATTTTGAAAAACTTAAAGTTTTTCAAAATTCTTAAAACTTCAATGCAAGACTTAAAATTTGATACATTGCATCAAATTTTTGACATAAGATTTAACCTTTGGCAAATTACAATATATTTTTTCTACATAAGTCTCAAAATTGGAGAAAAACTTAAAACTTTGATGTAAAATTGAAATTGATGTATTTCATCAAAAATTTTTTATGAAAACTTAAACCTTGATAAAATCTTATATTTTAAAAAACATGAATCAATTTCACCCCCACCAAAAGGTGTAATTCAACCCCCCTCTTCTCTATGTGGTTCTGCATACATTGCTTTAGCTTAGCTATAGAACTGTAATGGATACATCTTGTAGGCTTTAATTGGGTGATTTTATGCATAATTAGAAATCTATTGGTAAGTTGTATGTACGGTATTCTAAGAAATAAGGACACTTCTTTTGTAGTGGACAGTAACATAAACATTTAATACTTGGTTGATATTTGGAAGATGATGAGAGATATTAGTAATAATCAAATAGAAGTGGACTGATAATTATTATGAATATTGACCGCAACTAATAGTATGAGATATTTGGAAGATGAGAGATATTAGTAGTAATCAAATAGAAGTGGATGGATAATTATTATAAATATTGACCCAACTAAGAATAACCTAATGTGATAATTTGGAAGATGAGAGATATTAGTAGTAATCAAATAGAAGTGGATGGATAATTATTATAAATATTGACCCAACTAAGAATAACCTAATGTGATAATTTTATGTGGGTCGGGACCTTAATGGTGGTATCTTACACCTTAATGGTGGTATCTTACACCTTAATGGTGGTATCTTACATCTTAATGATGCATCATTTAAAGGTACATATATACGTGATAGGGATGCTTTTTCTTCTTAAGTATTTTTTTTATTTTGATTGTAGATAAGGTAGCACTCTCATGTGAGTAAACTAAGTGAATAAGTGTGTGTGTGTGTGTGTGTGTGTGTGTGTGTGTGTGTGTGTGTGTGTGTGTGTGTGTGTGTGTGTGTGTGTGTGAGAGAGAGAGAGAGAGAGAGAGAGAGAGAGAGAGAGAGATGACCATGTTGGGGATTGGAGCAAGGTGAAAGGAGGTGAAAATTAGTTATGTGTATCAAAGAGATTTGAAGAGTTGCAAGGTTGAAAAATGAGTTGTTTGCTTCACTAAGTGAATGTACATGTGTGCATGTACTCACTCTCTCACCATGTTGAGTATGTTTGGATTTAGGCCAATATCCAAATTGAAAATGTATTGTCTTTAACTATTTATAAAATTGTCTCTACATTTCACATTTAAAAAAATTAATAGTAAAATTATGAATTTGTATAAGTTCCAAAAGTAATCTATTTTTTCTACAAGAAGGTCGGGGGCCCTAGTGACTCTCCTATTTCAAAAAAAGATCACTGTTGGTTTGAATGTCACATCTAACATATCACATAGTAGCACTACTTGTATCACATAGATCTTATACTTCTTACTGCTACTATCTTCTAAATGATGTTTGATGATAAGGGAAAGGTCAAAGGCTTAAATCTTTAATTTACAAACTTAGTGATGCAAATGGGGACTATTACCTATATGGAGACTAGTGTTGAGATTAGGGCATTGTGTGATGAGCTATGGTGGATCAAACACTAGAATCAACATCATTAACAAAGTGATTAGCAAATAATTAAGACGTAATTAGGTAATTAACAAATAGATTAATTAATGTAGGCATGGATACTCAAAAACCAGTAAATTCTCATTAGGCCAATGCCTCAATTTATAGAGTTTACATCAAGCATCAAATCCCACTGATTTCTCCATGATTCACTCCACCTCTTTTCCCTGATTCTCTCCACCTCTTCACTTTTCCTAGAATATCTCCACACTTCCTAAATCTTCTCATGCTACCCTTTATTCTCTCCCAGTAGATTCTTCTCACCTTTTCACAGGTTCTTTCACATTTACACATTCTCTTTTACAGCCTCTAACCAAGGGCTTGTTCCCGCACACACCCTATGCACTTGTATTTTCAACACCTCCCCTCAAGTGAATACTCCTAGTACACCTAGACCCTATACCAAGTTTGCCTTCCCTTACTTGATAGTCCGCGACTAGTGTCTACACCTCCCGTCAAGTTAACTTAGCACACCTGAACCCTATATCAAGTTTCTCTCTTACTTGATAGCCTGCGACCAGTGCCTCGAGTCCCTAAACTCATAGTCCTTGACACTCTCTCTCTCTCTATGTGTCCAAGGCTTACTATAGTTGCCTGCGACCTTGACTAAAGTGCTCACACATACATCTACCATGTGGCCTACATCATCGGTGGCTCAGAGGTGGTTTTACTTTGTTGGGGCAGGTTACATTGGGTTGTGGGGTCTCTCTCTCTCTCTCTCTCTCTCTCTCTCTCTCTCTCTCTCTCTCTCTCTCTCTCTCTCTCTCTCTCTCTCTCAGAAAAGATGATTCGACTCCACTTCCTTTGGAGCCTCCATGAAGTTTGCCGATGTCGTTCCTTCTCACTGGGTTTGCTGTAGCAGTCTCTTGCCATGTGTCCTGGCTTTCCACAGTTGTTGCAAGTGAAGGTCCTGTTGGAATTAGGGTTGCAGGAATGCACACACAACTTCAAGAAGATGAGGAAGCTTGAGCACAACACAGTAGTGTATTATGAGTGCCAAAAATGAAAGATAACAAGCCCTAGAAGATAATGGGCGTATATACAATGCACAGGGGAAAAAACCTCCTAGTGAGGGAAAAAGTGCCCCGGCGGTCCTAAGTGTGTTCACACACATCACTACTATAATATGGTAACAAATCCCCCCTGGAGTGATGCGGTGAACAAGAGCTAGCACTCATGTATAGGGAAGTGTCTAGCTATGTGGACGAATCCACAAAAGGGAGTAAGCCCAAAGCTTTGCGAAAAGCTTCGAACTTCTCACGAGGCAGAGCCTTTGTGAAAAGGTCTGCAAGGTTATCCTGTGTTGGCACATAAGCCAAACTGATCTCTCCTGCAGAGAGTCTCTCCCTGACATAATGGTAGTGCACCTCAATGTGCTTCGTACGAGCATGGAACACTGGGTTCCGCGCAACTGCCAATGCGCTCTGACTGTCAGTGAAGATGGTGGTGGCAGATGGCTGCCCAACACCCAAATCAGCCATAAGGCGTCTGAGCCACACACACTCAACCGTAGCTGTGAAAGCTGCCCTGTACTCAGCTTCACAACTAGAAGTGGCCACAGTAGGCTGCTTCTTGCTCAACCATGATATGCATGAGCTTCCAAGCATGAAGCAAAAACCACTCGTGGACACGCGTGTGTCATAACAACCAGCCCAGTCAGAATCTGAAAAAGCATGTAAATCTGGCGACAATGATCCCCCCTTGGGATAAAACAACCCAAGATGCCGAGTACCACTCAAATAGCGAAAGATACGCTTCACTGCCTGCCAATGCTTAATGCCTGGGCTATGCATAAATCTGCTCACCTGTGAGACTGCAAACTGAATGTCTGGCCTCGTAATGCATACATAAATGAGGCAACCAACAGCTGTCTGATAGAGTGTGATATCAAAGTGATCTCCAGCATCATGAAGACTCAACTTCAAACCTGTCTCCATTGGAGTAGCAATAGGCTTGCAGTCTTCAAGGCCAAATCTCCGCAACAATGTTTCAATATACTTTGTCTGACACAAAGCAATACCTCCATCACACTGCTTAAATTGTATCCCCAAATAATGATGCAAATGCCCCAAATCTGACATCTCAAAAGAGGCATTCAAATCAGCCTTAAAATCAGCAATATGACTCTCATTTGGTCCTGTGAGCAGCATGTCATCGACATAGAGAGCAATGATTAGATGTACACCATCCACACGTTTAGCATACAAAGTGCTTTCTGTTGGACTATTCTGAAACCCATGTGCAGTCAAATATGCATGTATTTTTTCATACCAAGCTCGTGGAGCTTGCTTTAAACCATATAAAGCCTTTTTTAACCTGCACACTTTGTTTTCCTGCCCTCTTTGAACAAAACCACGAGGCTGCGATACATACACCTCCTCATGCAAATCTCCATTTAAGAACGCAGTCTTTATGTCCAGCTGATGTACATTCCAACCATTATGAGCTGCTAATGCACAGATGCTACGAACAGTGGTCATACGACATGTGGGAGCAAAAGTCTCATCAAAATCAATGCCCTTCTCTTGAGCATAACCTTTTGCAACAAGCCTAGCCTTATGGCGATCCACTGTGCCATCAGGCTTACGCTTCAATTTGTATACCCACTTAGTGCCAATGGCCTTCTTGCCAGGGGGCAAGTCACATAAAGACCATGTACCATTCTTCATAATAGCATCGTATTCTGCTTGCATAGCAGCCATCCAATTTTCTGAACTTTGTGCCTCATCGAATGAAACAGGCTCACTTTCATCGCACATACTAGAAACAGCCAATGCATAACAATCTGACGCATAAGAGGCACCATGAGAGCCAGAACGAGTGCGACTAGACAAAGGGGCATCCAACTTGCTGTCACGCAAAGTCTGCACCAGCCATCTAGGCATGTTTTTAGAGCCCTCAATCTCTTGTCTCTCATCCTCAAGTGCATCATGCACATCTGCATCAGATATAGGCTGATCTGTGCCATCATTTAAAACCTGCATAGGCTGAAAAACTGCCTCATGAGGTATTGCACTTGACTGTGCACCACTGAAAAGAGGCAACAATGTATCATAGACATCACGTGAGCTGATATCTGTCTCCTTAGTACATGAAACCAAGGGCTGAACTGCATCTTCCACAAATACAACATCACGGCTAACCAAAATGCGCTTTGTCTGTGGATGATACAAACGATAGCCTTTGCTCTCAGCACTATATCCAACAAAAATACATTTGACAGCTTTGTCATCCAATTTTCTGCGATGTTGCACAGGCACTAATGCATATGCCAGGCAACCAAAAACACGTAAATGGCCAACAGATGGCTTGCGGCCATGCCAAGCCTCAGATATGTCAAGGAAAGGATTTAATCGTTCCTGCAACATTTCTTTTTTGGAAGTCTCTGTTTCTTTGTTAGGAATGAGTTCCTAAAACCAAGAATCGTCACTTGAGAAGGAAAAGCGATCCGACTCACTAAGATCTCCCAATGTTAGTCATGGCCTCAACAAAGCTTCTTTTAATTTATTCTTGCTTGCGCTGCTACCTACCCGCAAGAGCATGTGAAACTTTATCTAATGCACTTCTCAAAGAGTTAGTGATCACCCTACCACTTCTTAGGTGCATAGGTTAGTGCCTACTATGAGTCACCTCAGATGGGCCTTTCGTCCTCAACAAATGATAATTTTCCTTCCTGTCAATAGAAGGCAAAAATCAATCCTCACTGATTCCATTTTCATCTATCTCTTCAGTGTTTCCTATATCTCTTCTGTCAGTCTTGTCAAAAGTGAAGGGTAACCGATTAATTAAATTCAAGAATGGCCGAAAACCCTCAAAAGGAGTGCTATGGAACTCAGGAATGTATGCACCTGTATACCAATCTTGAGAATAATAACTACTGTATTGAATTCAACTCGATACACAAGTCCAAGCATATAACACAATTGGATGTACACAAGGTTTTCATCCCAGAATTGGTCCCAAGTGGTCTATTGATAACAATCCACTAGCAGGGTGTAGCCCTTTATCTCAACTGAATAAGAGCCAAGAATTAGTTGTAAGATCTTGTATTGAATGTTTTCATACAAATCTTGTATGCGTGCTATCAAGGAATCCTCAATAGCACCATTCATTACATTCAATCCAGTCAGTTTATTGGTTCTTCCCTCTAATTTACTAAAAATAGTAATTAGACTAATGATGTCAAGACTGAACCAAATTTAGTAGGTACCAAGTCCAAAGTGTAACTAGGGACTAGGTAAACTCTATTCCTCAGAAAGACGCCCAGTTGGCTCATATGAATCAAACAAGAACTTTTCCACCATTTCATGGAAGGGTTTATGACCAACCTGTATTCTCTTATTACTAGCAAGATGCCAACTCTACTTAAGCTGGATTGTTGGGCCAGGTAAGAACTACTACAAACCAAGTGCTTGCCCCAAGCCAATACTTAATCTAGGAATTACAATCAAGCGAACATAGGTGGAAATTGGTTCCAAAATGGACTAAATTTTCAACCAAGTAAGCATGCAAGGTTTGTTTTTTTAGTGCACAAAACAAAGGACATATAGAGTCCATTCTACTCATGGTTAGGTATGGTTGTAGTCTGTCCTATTGTAAATAATCTTGGCACCCTAAATGCCTGACTGGGGTTCCCTCTTACTATTTATCGTAGCCCTCTTTTGTCATGTTGGCCAAGGAAGCCCAAAATGACAAATTTCTATTTTTCGCAGTTTAGGACCAAACTTGGTAGGGTCGTAGTCCTTAGGGTTAGCAACACCAAGCAAAAGTTGGAACTGAGTTTGGATGCCTGGTGTGACTGTGAGAGCCAATGTTTGAAGCTTTTAAAGCCCTTTAGAATTGCATCCTTTCAAACAAGGTCAACTTGATCGGGTCGTAACTTTTGACTCCGAACTCCGATTAGGGTTTTCAAGTAGTCAAAAGTTGTCTACTAAAAAAAAGGAATCTAAATCTAGAAAGACTGTGCAAAATTGGGTCCTTTGCTAGAAGTTATTACAGTTCAGGGTACTGCAGTTTTTTGACCTTACAGTTCGGGCATGGTCAACTTGATCGAGCCGTAGCTTTTGACTCCGAACTCCGACTGGGGTGTTCAAGTAGTCAAAAATTATCTACAAAAGCAAGGAATCTAAATCTAAAAAGATTGTGAAAAATTGGGTCCTTTGCTAGAAGTTATTGGAGTTCAGAGAACTTCAATTTTTTGACCTATTCTTAAGAGATTTCCCAGGTTTGATTGATTCCTTCGTTATTTGGGTTGATTGTTTAGCCCTCAAGTAAGCTTAGACATGTTGAGTTGGATAAAATAAAGCATGGAAGAAAGTCTAGAGCTTACTTGGAAGGTCCTTTTCGTTCCAGTAGCTTGATCCTAACTTGCGAAGAAGGTTGTTTTCCACATGATCCAAGATCCCAATCCAACCAATGCTTATGCAATCTTAGATAAAAGTTAGAAAATTTGGCAGAGTTTTGGTACTAAAAGTGAACATGGATGCTTGAGACTTATGCAACCATGTCCCGAAAGAGTATGTTGTCAAATTGTATGTGCATAAGTGAAGGGCTCAAGAGACCATACCAATGCTTACTATACCTCTATGCTTGCGAATATGCTTTGGTTGAAGTCCTCTTGATGCTCTTGTTGCTTATGGTGGTAGAGCACCTCACATGCCCGGATAGCACCACTTGCTCACCCAAAGAGTGAGACAGCCAAAAGCTTATGCCCTTTGCAAGAGGATTGCACTGTTTGAGGGGGTTTGCATGCCCTCAAACTAAATGCATTCTCCCCAAAGAAAATGAGGTTTGGCACTTACCTTTACTCACCTAAGTGGTTGTTGAATGTATGTCTTGTAAAGGATGCGGTTGGTCCCCCCAGTTATCCCTGAAAGTGGCCTACAATCAAGCCATCAACATCACTCAACCCACTTAACCCAAGAAATTTCAGCCATAGCATAAAATTAAGTGAATTTTTTAAACTTAAAAATAATTCAAATGGACTTAGGGGATTGTAGATGTTGCCAGGCTTATTCCGAATATGTCTCTAGATACAAGATCGGATGCTCGGTTGGAGAGGCAAGAGCGCCTGCAGGCAACTTTTCTACACTTTGTAAAACCTGCAAAGTAGCTTCCAACTCCCTCAATATCACATGGAATGCACACAGATCAATTAAAAGGAACTAAAAACTCTAAATCCATTCCAGAGAAGCCCCAAACAAGATTAAATCAAGTTAATCTCAATTAATATCTTAATCCCACTATTAATTACCTCAAATTTTCAAGAATGATTAAATGTGGGTTTGAGGCTTGAAATAACTCAATTTAGGTGCCCTGATTCCAAATCCAAGCTTGGATTTTGGGTTAGAGTCCTATTACTTGAGTTATTCAAGGATTAAGCTCACAATGCAAGCCTAAATGCATCTATTATGCTTAGAATGCAAAGCTACTGATTAGTATATGAATTAATTAGTTTGTTTTTAAGCTAAACAATAAACTTTGGGCCAAATAGACTCTATGCAAAAGGGCTTAAAGCCAAAAAATGAAAAAATAAATTTTTACCCAAATTAATGCACACGTAGAATTAAAAACTATGGAAATGCTAATCCAATCATTAATATAATCATTAGGAAGCAATACAGAAGCCTAAAACCTAATTATGAAAAATTAAAGGCATTTGGAATGGGCCTCCAAAAGCAAAAACGAATTTCTTTTATATATTTTTTAAATTTTTAACATAAACGAATCCCTCACCCTTTTCTTCTCCTTTTCTCTTTCCACCTTCACCTTATCCACACGGCTACACACATAGTGTAAGAAAAATAGAAGTAAATACTGTTGGAAATAAGTGCACACTAGGTGTACTATTTCTCTAGTCTAGTTTCAGTTGAGTCTTTGTGTCGTGAGTCTAGTGCCATGTGGCACCTCTACATTTATCTCTCTCTGTGGGACCACTCTACTAGCTGATTGTCTCTCTCTTTGTCTGTCTATGATCCACTCTTGTCCCTACCCTTGTGAACCCATATGAGGATATCACTTGAGGAGGGGTGTCTCAGGATCTTTTGTCTCTCATGTCTTGTCTCTCAGTCTATCAGTCTTTATGTCTGTCTTCTAGTCTTGTCCATCTTGTCTTCTAGCTTGTCTCTCAATCTTTGTCTAGTCTCTCTGTCTTGGTCTTATCTTTTGTCATGTTATAGTCTTGTCCTTTTGTCTTCCTCCTAGTGTCCACTTAAGGAGGGTGTTGGAAATAAGTGCACACTAGGTGTACTATTTCTCTAGTCTAGTTTCAGTTGAGTCTTTGTGTCTTGAGTCTAGTGCCATGTGGCACCTCTACATTTATCCCATAAGTCAGTCTACTCAATCTTGTACTTCTCACCTATATATTGTAGGTGTCACATCAATGAAAGAATCAATCTTGTGTCTTGTCTACACTCATCTCAAGGTAACTCTTTGTCTTTCATTTGTGTTCTTGTTTCATTTCTAGTCTCTTGCTTTCATATTTTCTACAAATACAAGAGAGAGAGAGCAATGGAAGAAAAAATGAACTGAGACTTGGCTTCATTCCCCAACATCGGTGCCAATGTTAAGCTTGTCTTAACCTACTCTCAAGAGAACACAACTCCCATGAAGGCTCAGCAAAAGAGAAAGCATAAAACTCACAAGTCATGGGGGATGCAAAACCAGCCTATCTTGAGCTTCCCAAGGGCGGCCCTACAACCTCTTGAGTAGAGGCCAGTTCCTTCTCACCTCCCAGTGTTTATCACCAACAAGGTGGAAGCATGTTAACCTGTTACAAAATAACATGTCTATGGACATTGCTAACTATCACAATTTTTAGCATTACCTCCTCTTTTTGTTTGGCAACATTTACCTCCTCTTTTTAAATGGTTATATGAAGAATTGTTTTTTTTGTTTTCTTTTGGGCCGTTACTGTGGTTACATAGGGTGAAGTGGGCCATCCAACGTGCCCTCTCTCTCTCTCTCTCTCTCTCTCTCTCTCTCTCTCTCTCTCTCTCTCTCTCTCTCGTTGAAGCTCTTGCATGCTATCTCTGTACTCATGCAACCCTAGCTTATGTGTCTTTGTCTGTGTTTTCTTGTCATCATAGCATCTCTCTCTCTCTCTCTCTCTCTCTCTCTCTCTCTCTCTCTCTCTCTCTCTCTCTCTCTCTCTCTCTCTCTCTCTCTGCTTATCTTCTTCTTTTTCAATTGCTAGATAGTGCATTTCTCTATTTTTCTCCCTCTCTCTTGCCCTCTTCTTTGCAGGCTTCTCACATTGCAAATCATGATCAACAATACTGTTGGATTGTCAGAGGAAAATTCCCATGTAGTAATTAGACAGTATGAAGCTATAAAAAAAAGAGAGCAACGGGCACGAAACAAATTAAAGAGATAGGCTGAAGAAGTGAATAGTGGTGCAGTTGTTGATGAGCAAAGAAAACGCAAGATATGCAGTGAAATAGTGAAATGCTTCATGGATCAAACAACAGGAATGGAACGCGAGACCAAGTGGGACATATTCAATTAGATGGTTCAACATCCAATGATCTTGGCACTGCAAGACAAATCATCTCACGAGAGGAGACTGAAGTCCAAGCAACCATTGTGGCTAATGTTTGAAACACATTGGCTAGTGTTAAACAGCCAAAATCTAAGGAGGAGCTATTTCTAAGGAGAAGCACGTTGTCTATGTTGATGATGTATTCACAGCATCATCAAACTACATAGGATCCTTTTCAAGATTGGGCTCTTCTTCCATAGTCTCAAAGGTATGTGTTTCCTTCATCTACACATCCTCTATGTTGTTAGACAGACTCCACACCTCTGGGTCCATGTGTATCTTGTCATCATCTTTGGCCTTGCTAGTGCTCTTCTCCTCCTTCATCTGCAAACAATCATCTTTACGAGCTGTTTTGCGTGAGGACCCCAACTTGTCTACAATAAACTTTCTTGCATAGAAAAAGAGTACATCACATCATTAATATAAAGCAAAAAGAAAAGGTTACATTATATCAATGATAAGTAGAGCTAATATACTGTTAACTAACAATGTTTGACAACTAGGCTATCATTCTACTAACTAGCACTTTCATGGTGCTAACTACATACTATTAACCAATAATTGTTTGCTAACAAGGACTACCATTCTGCTAATTAGCACTTTCATGCTGATAACTATCATTGTGATATTATTATCAAGCACTCATTGATAACTAGCACTATCATTATCTACCTATGTTTCATTGCTAACTAGCAATATTGTGTTGCTAACTAGCACAAATAGTTTAAACTGTTTGATAACTAGGACTATCATTCTGCTAACTAGCACTTTCATGGTGCTAACTACATACTACTAACCATATAATTGTTTGCTAACAAGGACTACCATTCTGCTAACCAACACTTTCATGCTGATAACTATCATTGTGATATTGTGATCAAGCAGTCATTGATAGCTAGCACTATACTACTAACTAGCATTATCATTATCCATTGCTAACTAGAAGTATTGTGTTGCAAACTAGCACAAATAGTTTACTAACTAAAACTGTTTGATAACTAGTACTATCATTCTGCTAACTGGCACTTTCATGGTGCTACTATATACTACTATTCACATTGTTTGCTAACTAGGACTACCATTCTGTTAACTAGCACTTTCATGCTGCTAACTATCATCGTGATATTGTTTGCAAGCACTCATTGCTACCTAGCACCAGGTCATGCTGCTAACTATCATTGTGATATTGTTTGCAAGCACTCATTGCTACCTAGCACCAGGTAATTGCTAACTAGCACCAGGTCATTGCTAACTAGCACTATGTCAGTGCTAACTAACACTCATTGCTAACTAGAACTATGTCATTGCTAACTAGCAAGAACATAGTGCTAACTAGCACTACCATACTGATGACTACTAGCACTCTTCAACTCTTAACTAGAAATCTAGGCTAACTATACTATCATACTGCTAGATAGTAGTATGATAGTGCTAAATAGCAGCAGTAATAGTGTTTCGTTGCTAAGTAGTAGTATTTAGTGCTAAAAAATCCAACAAAGGAGTCAATATACTACAAACAAGGAATTTACCTATGAATAGAGGTATTCCATGATCATAAGCACTCACAACCATGGACTTTGTTGATGATGGGATGGGTTGTAGGCAATTAGAATACCTACAACAACCATCCATTAGGTAAGTTGTTGCAAAGCACAATATATGATAAGGGTGTTTACATGGCAAAACCACCATCGACATGAAGTCCTCTGCCTGAAGTGAAAACCCGCACCTGACACATGTATTATCCAACTGTATAGAGAGGTAGTAGTTTGAACATTTGCTTGAGGTAGGGGTGGCACAATGGAAACATTATTTCCATTCGATATCTCTTTTACGAGCATGCATTGGCCTTCAAGGCGTCGGATAGTCCGGGTCTGTTCTACATGGTCAATCTATTTAGTAGGTGACTCAATATCTCTTTTACGAGCATGCATTGGCCTTCAAGGCATCGGATAGTCCGAGTCTGTTCTGCATGGTCAATCTACATGAAGACATGACAAACAACACACTAATTAGGTCTGAAGAGAGATAAGAAAAATCAAAATACAATACTTTAGGTGAAACACAATGCCTGCACGCATACCTCCAATGCAATGACCTTGTCTAGCAAGTTAGGGACTAGTGGCTTTTTCAACCGGAACACCTAGAAGCTGAAGTGTAGCTTTCGAGGAAGCTATGGTAGCTTCCAACTTTATGCATGCTTCATCAACCTCATTCGTACATTTAGGTAGGGCTAACAATTGATCTTGGGCAGATAATAGAGTTTGCCGAATATTATTGATGGCATCCGACATGGCCTTTGGTGCTCTGCAAGATGCCTTTGTCTTCTAGGTCCTTAACATGGTCCTCGGCAAAGCTGGCCCATGCTACAGTAATTGTTGACCTTCCCTCACCCTTTTTGTTGCCTAGTGGACATTTATGAACCACGTAGCCTTGTGCAAATAATAAGGTGATCTCTTGATTAGTGGGGGGTCGTTGATATACCTTATGGTGGAACACCATCATTTCTTGGAATGTCTCTTCTCGAATCTAATTACATTTGACTCTAGCCTCCTTAAAGATGGACAACCATTGATGTTTAGAGATTTGCTCATCCCTGAGTGTATGGGGATCGATTCCCTCCATGCTCAGACCATATTCATCATCATGAAACTCTTGCTTCATCACACAGAACTTCGTTTGTTTAGGGTAATCAACACGTGGAACCTTCCATCTTCTCACAGAGCCTGCAACAACAAACATATGACACCCTATTACAAGGGGGAAAATGGCACAAGCAACAACAAGCCTGTATGCAAAGCATGCAACATGCATGGTGCAACATACAAAGTTGTATTTTTACACACACACACACACACACACATAGAGAGAGAGAGAGAGAGAGAGAGAGAGACAGAGATCACGCAAGCTTCTGGTGTACGATTACATGGCAAACGGAAACCTTGATCAGTGGTTCTACACATCTCAAATTACAATGAGTTGGATTCAAGATAGCCTTGGGCGTAGCATGAAGCCTGGCCTACTTACACGAGAATGTAGCCACACCATCATCCATATGGACATAAAGCCTCAAAGCATACTATTAGGCAAAGATTTTAAAGCCAAAGTTTCTAATTTTGGGCTTTCTAGGCTGATGGTGGGCAGGGATGAAACCCATGTGGTGACTACCATGAGAGGCACAACAGGTTACTTAGCCCCGGAGTGGTTGACGGAGGTAGGTGTAATATCTGAGAAATGTGATGTTTTTAGCTATGGGAAGTTACTGCTGTGGAAATATTCGAAGGTGGGACGAACCTGGAGACTTCATTATCAAAGACAAAGAAGCTCTACTTTCCATCTTGGCTCTATCATCAAGTGGCACAATAGGGTGGGCTAGCTGATTTCAAGGAAATGACAAGGGTGGAGAGTAAAGAGGAGGTGCAACAAGCCAAGCCGGTGATGCGAACACACAAACCCGCTCATGTTCTGGTCTAGAAAATGGCATAAGCAACAAGAGTGTATGTAAAGCAAGCAACTTGCATTGTGCAACACGCAAAGAATGAGAGAGGGAGAGAGACTACTTGATGTAGCCATGGTAGATTTCTTTGCTGGAGGGGGCGAAACACTGACTTCTTGAGATTCTTTGTTTCGCATTGTTGTTGCCGAACTGAGGGCTATTGCTATAGGTCTTACTTCCCGCTTCCTCTTCTCATGGGTCCCCCTCCCCATGTTTGCCTATTCTATAAATTCCCAAGGGCCCCACATGAGCTAACTGTACAAAATCATGAAAGGGAGTTCTTCCACCTTCAACGTATGGCCATATGAGTATATCAAATTATTAAATGGAAATAAAAGACCATTTTTTATCAATTTATATCAATATATAAAACTTTATATCAATTTATAGTGCTAACATTTTTTGCTAGCAAATTCATACTAACACACACCAAAAGTGTAACAGGTTAACATGCTTCCACCCAACACTATTTATGCAAGATTTCTTGGACAACTCCCCTCACAGCTCCATAGCCATGGTGATGCAACTCAATATCCTGCAAACACACTCACACACACTAGCAAGAGGATAACAGAACAAGAGGCACACAAAGAGCCCTAAGATTGCACAAGGGAAGTGTGTGCTCTCATTCCTTACATTGTTATTTACACAAAACTTATAAGTGGCCATTGTGTAAAATGAGAACTATGTGCCTCTACACCTACTAGTGTACATGTGTATGTAATGCTGGCATCACACTTAGCTCGAACATCCCTTGTTTATATTGTGATGCGTTCATTTGAGCAACAAAAATCCGTAAAATGTTACATGAAGTGCTAAAAACCCGGTGATCGGGCGGTTTAAAAATTACAAGTGACCCTTTTGAAATAACTTGATGAATGATGACCACTTGCTTTGCTTAGATAGCCTTTGAAAAATATGTTGGTGGGCTTGCCTCAGCCAATTGCCCAATTAACCGCCATTGGAAATGCGATTAACAACTATCCAATACAATGAGTGTGTACTCTCAAAGAGCTAGGTGTAGTGGGAGGAGAAGGGGGCACCAAGAGGTACAACTAGCCCAATGGCCAATACAATGAGTATGTTCTCACAAAGAGCTAGGTGTGGTGGGAGGAGAAGGGGCTCAGAAGGGAGCACCTAGATGATGCCAAATCAAGCTTCACCACAAGTTCCTTTATCTCCTCATCCACATAAACCAATCGTGGGAAAACGAGGGAAGGCATTCCATAACCTGTGTGGTTCCCGTTCTTGTTCTGCAAATGTGCATCCTTGGCTAAAGGCATTCTAGGTCTAATTTTTTAGTAAATGAGATTTTTTGAATTTTTCTATGATCATATCATGTGCTTGCATCTAAAAGGCTTGGCAATATATACACTTGCATCTCCTTAGCTTGGAAATTATAGCCATCATAAATATATACACTTGCATCTCCTTAGCTTGGAAATTATAGTCATCATAAATAGCATCATAAACCTAACTAGGAGATCCTAATGGGTCTAGCATTGCCATCATAACATCATCATTGCCACATGAATATGTTTTTGAGGGAGGGTGTTAAAATATGCACCCAAATACTCATGTATTTAGCCTTAGGGGATAATAGGGCATATAGTCTAGACTTGATCAAAGGTTATTTATATTCATTGGCTCAGTAGGATGTCATTTACTAGAGAATCTCTACTTTTGCAAGTAAAAGGGCATTGACTATGATAAAACCTTTCCTCCCACATCACGTATGACTACCATTAGGTGTATAATCACAATTCGCACCATACCATGGTTGGCATGTATCATGACTACCTTCTTGAATGGTGATTTGCATGAAGAGGTGTATGTATCTCAAGCTCATGGTTTTGTTCCAGAGGGGTAGGAGAAAAAAGTATGCAGGCTATAGAAAGCTTTGTATGGCCTTAACAGGCTCCCAAAACATTAATGCATACTTGGTTGCACATGGTTTTTGCAATAGTCCAAGTGAAAGTACCCTCTATGTCAAAAAGACTAAAGAGGAATTTTTGGTCATCGTTCTATACGTTGATGATAGACATGCTGCTCACAAGCAGTGAGGATGAAAAGACTTCAGCCTTCCAAGGCTAAATTACATGCATCATTTGAGATGATAGATTTGGGCATGTTGCATTACTATTTGGGCATTCAAATTCTTTAGTGTGATGATGGTATTGTCATGTTGTAGTTGAAGTATATATACAGAAGTTCTTGAAGAGATTTAATCTTGAAGATTGTAAGCTTCTTGCTATACCAATAGAGACAAGTGCCAAGCTTAGTCTCTAGTATCCAATTGACCCTTTTGATGACATGATGTATCAGCACATTGTTGGATGACTGATTTACTTATGCTACACAATGCTAGACATTCAATTTGAGGTCTCCCAATTGAGCAGATTTATGCACAATCAAGGTACCAGGCATTAGCAAGATGTCATGCAAGTTTTTTGCTACTTGCGTTGCACCCAGTACCTTGGATTGTTCTATCCCAGGGGGGTGAGTCACAACTATATGCCTTCAGGGACTCTAGTTAAACTGGATGTTACGACACCACAATGTCCATTAGTGGATTTTGCTTCCATCTTGGTAATTCATGTATTTCATGGCTCAACAAGAAGCATCCCCAATAGCGGCCACTTCAAGCTATGAAGCTATGTATATGGCAACTTTTCCAGCTCTAGTTGAGTGTGTTTGGCTTATACATAGTCGTCATCCACTACCATATTCACTGACAGTTAGAGTGCATTGGCAATTGTGAGGAACCCTCTATTCCATGCTCGACACTAAGCACATTGATATCATTATGTCTGGTAGAGACTATCTGCTGCAAGTGAGATCAGCTTGGTTTATGTGCCTACACATGACAACATGGCATATTTGTTTAGGAAGGCTCTTTCTTAAGAAAAGTTTGAAATTTTTTGTAAATATTTGGGCTTATTGCCTTTTGGGTATTGATCAGCCATATTTATGTGCATGTTTACATCATCACCCTAGGGGGGATTTGTAGACTATATGACATGGTATTGATATGTGAACTGATCGACGAGGACCAATGACACTTTTTCCCTCTTTAGGAGGTTTTTTCCTACAACCATGTGAACACCCACATATCCACATATCCACATTATAGGATGTACTTCTGTTTTGTACTTTGTACACATTTCATTACCAAAAAATCTATCAAGTTTTGTGCTCTCTTCCCTCTCACGCTTCTCTACATCTCCATGATTATGTGTGTGTATGTGCGTTACTGCTAGTCCATCCTTGAACCTAACAAATTGATGGGAGAATGTCTCTTAAAACATAGTTACAAAGAAGCAATGAATTGCTTGGTTAATATGAGGATAAAATGCCTTGAAAAGAAACTCTGAACAAAACTAGGACACCTTAAAGCACTCATAGCATATCTCCTCCTTTCATTTGAATACGTAGATAGTTAGGGCTTTGGCCTTGTTGAAACCAAACTATGTCATAGTTATGGGATCAGCAAGGAAAGATTTAGATGACCCAATTAGCCTGTAAGAAAAACTGGAATTTATATCTCCTACACCTATCTGTCACCATCATCTCATTAACCTTTAGTGCATGCTAATGTGTTACCATCTCCTTTGACTGATTATCATAGCCTCCACAGAATGCTAACATGTCTGTTTGTTGGTCATCTTGCCTAGCTCCATCTAAATGGCTTTCCTAAGACTAATGTCTAAGAATAGCATCCAAGTGTTGTTCTCTAGTACTTTTTGTTTCCCAAAATCAATCTACGGGCTCTACTCTGCCTAGAAAACAAGTCATTCACCACATGAAGGATGTTACACTCGCTTAAAGCAACAATAGTAGCCAAAGAAAGGAATCCAAGACATGTGTCATGACGTGATAGCACTAACATGGTTCAGGTTGTATGACCTTTAAACCCTACTCTAAGATGATCATATTGTATGAGATTGCTCGAACGTGGGGGTTTTGGGCTGTTTCAAGGGGTCCAAAACACTAAAATACATTTCAGCCTTTCTCATTTTTAAAACTCCGCATTTCAGCCATTTCCCCAACAACACCTATAGTTTCCCACGCAGAAACCCCGATTTCAGGCTTCATTTTAATAGCATAGATTCTCTTTTGTTCTTTATTTTGACCTATCTCCTTTCGACCCTAGTCTATCTTCATTTACTCTCCTATCTCCATGTGTTTCTCCTCTCCCTTATCTCCTCCCCCTTCCCCTTTTTTACATCTCCCTAGATGATGTGACATTTCCCTGGTTCGGCCCTCTCAAAAATGTCATTTTTGTTTATGTTCCCTTTTTGTTTTTGTTTTTGTTTCCCGTAATTATGACTTAGGTCATAGATAGAACAAGATGAGCTTCAGGGATATCTCACAGCAACAAAAAACATCATGCATTTATGTGAACATCCTTTCACAGTACATATGAAACCCCTCATTAATTCCAAAAAAGTAACATCGTGCTGCAAAGAAGAGTAGTATGCTTATACAAGTGAGTTTTCTTTTGGCAATTATCAAGTACAACTACACCTTATTGCTTTGTAGATTCTTCCTCATCAAAATCATGCCTTCCTCTAAACGGTGGATTTTTCTCGTGTAGCGTTATGAATAGGAATTGCTCCAGCAATACAATACAAACGCAATCCTTGCATAAACAAGGAGTAGGTAGTCATCCCGGACTACATGAATGCAAAGACTTTTTGACTTACATGCCTTGAATCTCTATTCAAATCGCGGTGGGATCAATCCAAGGACCTATAGTCATCATCTCCTCGGTAGGGCTTTCAGCTAGAGTCTAAACATGTAGGGAAAAACAATAAAGCATTTACTCCCACCAAATACATGGCTGACTAAATCATGGACAATCTAGTAGACCTGATTAAATACCATAAGCTCCACCCACCTAAGCCTCTCGCCCCCATTCCTCCTCCTTCCACTTAAGTATCGTTAGAGATGCCATTGAGACAGGATGTAGAATGGGAGAGCATACGATCATGATTGGCCACTTACCGAGCATTTCTCCCATGCCAGGCCACATGAGATTGTGCAACTAGAGATGGGGACTATCCCTATCGTGACATAGGCTCTTTTCTAGTCAATACATCTTGCACAGATTATGGGAGCTCCCACCAGATAGATACCCCCGGCTTGCCCTAGAGTCCTCAAGACAATTGGCACTTGATGGAGACATGCAGTGTTGGTATGCACAGGTGAGCACTTGGTTTGGTGTGCATGGCATGCAAATGGGGGCACTCCCACCATTTCAATACAACATAGAGGCCCCTTCCTTTGCTCTCAGCCACACAGAACTGAATAGGGTGATTGAGAAGGATATTGTGAGATTGGATACTCAGAGAACCTGGCATCCACCCCTCCAACCCGAGGGACGAAGATGGCTTTCTACAGAGACCATCTTCTTCACATGGCTTCATCATACGTTCGCACTACATGGATACACATCTCTCATTTGGAGTGCAGTGTGCGATTGGACAGATTCACACTCATCCCACCAATTGAGAGTGGAGACAACCAAATATGGGTCGAGAGTAGCTACACCACAAGACAGGACATGCCAACTTTGCCATATAGAGGCTGTGAGATTGAGGCACATTATACATGCAGATGCCTAGTATACTATGAGATCACGGGGAGGTTCCACTACCTCTTCTAAGAGGGATTTGGACCACTCTCTAGGATCATGGATTTCTAGACCAGAGATGCATGGGCTCTTTCTTCTGGAGCTCTGTGGACACATGGAATCCCTATTGCGTGACCCAGATCACCTCACCCGCCCAAGGACCAACACAAAGAGCTCTCACTAACTTCTTCCAGGCTATAGCCCCTAATAGCGGATCCACCCACTCCCCTTGACCTCCACGTTGATGCAAGAGCCCAGCCGAGAAGAGTGACATTAGACAAAGCCACCAAGCTATGCATAGCCTAATGCCCCCTACACTACATAGTGACTGTTGCCCACACTCACGTCACCTCAGGAGGATTAGAGCCATCATTTCCCACCACGACAGGACTTTCTCTCGCCAACTTAGCCTCACTACATTGCGTACCATGTTACAGCGCCCTATGCAAGATATTCTTAGTTGATGCAAGAGCTTGAGACTCTTGGATATTTTCTTTTAGTTTTACTTTCAATACCATGATGATGTATTCTAGACATGATGTAACATTTTGGTCTCATAGGTCATTTTGGCCTTTTGAAGACGTTAATACAACTCTCTCTCTCTCTCTCTCTCTCTCTCTCTCTCTCTCTCTCTCTCTCTCTCTCTCTCTCTCTCTCTCTCTCTCTCTCTCTATGGCGTGACCTTCAAAACCTGTTCTGGCTATGGCATGACATTCCGCCCCACTACTGCTCACACTTTACGTAGGTGACTCCTCTTCGTCGCCATGTGCAGTCCCACCACCTTCTCTCTTCGTCGCCCTGTGTAATCCCACCATAACTCTCTTCGCTACCCCTGTTCTGGCTGCTCGTGCACTGCACGCCTTGTTCTGCCATTTTTGCACAGGTCAAGGCAACAAGGCAGCCCTCTTTGGGCCCCAAGGGGGGAAATACCCCTCCTCCTCTCTCTCTCTCTCTCTCTCTCTCTCGCTATTGTGACAGTCCACCCGCAGAGATCTAAGAAACTTACACCATATTATGCATGAGTGAAGGAAAACTATATAAAGCAAGTGGGCAGTCCTAGTTTTTTACTATTACTATGTGTTAAATTTAGACATAGTAAGGATATGCAATTGTTAAATTCACCTCATTACATGATATGCAATTGTTGTCCTTAAGTAAGGTGGATGAAGTTTAAAATCACTTACTCTTGATATCTCCCTCTTTATTTCATTACACAGTGCCAAAATATTAATGCATCATGGATAAGCATCACTCACTCACTTCTAAGAAAACTTGAATTTTAACTGGCTAAGTAAAAAATAGGTTAGTAAACTCACTTCTTAGAAACCTACTTTTCACTTATTTGTCATGGCTAGTAAAAAATACGTTTGTACACATATATCCAAACCATTTCTATTTAAAGATGAATATTTAATACCCCTATTGTAAGTCAAATATATAAACCATTTCTATATGTATACATACTTTAAAGATGGATATTTAACACCCCTATTGTAAGTCAAATATATAAACCATTTCTATATGTATACATACTTTAAAGATGGTTATTTAACACCCCTATTGTAAGTCAAATACATTGGTGGGGCTAATAAATGATGCACTGTGAAATGTGAAGATTGTGTGTAGATTTAAGTTTAAAAATACCCTCAAGTGCAAAAAGAATTTCATGCATATGTTTGTGATGCCCAATCAAGAGTCTCGGTACCCACCAACAAGAGCATTGGTACCCAACAAGAGTCTACTTCCTTTACACACATTCTGATATTTATCATTGTGTCATCCTTCAAATATAACAATTATGCATCTTCACCACACCACATAACAATCTCATAACTACCATTAATCATATTAAAATATGATTAAGTTCTTTGCAAAAAATAAGGCATGAGGTGATTGAGATGGCCACCATTGGTGTGGTCTAAAAAGCTTAACTTCCATGTGCCATTCTTTTCTTGTCCACCCCTAGGGTCATTTCAGAGATGACCACCATTGGCGTTGTCTTAAAAGCTTAACTTCCATGTGGCTTTCTTTTCTTGTCTACCCTTAGGGTCATTTCAGAGATGTATTTTTCAAGTTGCGTGTCATAATTTTAAAGAATTATGTAAATAAATTTAGAATTTTAAATGTGTGCTACAATATCAAAGCATTATCTGTAACAATCTCATGAGCTATGCTAGTGTCCCAATAGTACTATGGTGATGGCTTGTGAGTCAAGGATCATAACTTAGGAATTGGTAACCTTGGACCATAAGCTCTAGTGCTAGGGACATGTGAATTTATGTGGTATTCAAATCCAAAAGCGATCACTTTATGTATATTCAAAAAATTTGGTAAAAAAAGAATAGAAAAACAAACCCATTTTTTAGAACTTGGTCATACCTTGGTGATATAATTAGACATATCTTATTTAGGGCTAATATTATCATTCATATACCAACAAAACTAAGATCTCTTTCCTATATGAAATGGACCTTTTGATGGCCACATCTTCATTTAGGTTGCAACCTGCATTTTCATATTTCAATGCCATGTTAATTAAGGTGGCTCCCTTTTTGTCCTTTTGAAGAGCATAAATTCCAATGATAATTTATTTAAAAATATAAAATCATTTCTAATGCATTAGGTTTACTTGAGTCTTTAAAAAACCTATTGAGTTTCACATTGCATGTAAATTAGCATTAACAATTACGAGAGTAGTTGCATAACTTTATAAATCATTAATGTTTGGTTGCACTCGAGGCAAAGGGGATAGAGCTCAATCTAGTGAAAGAGTACCTTAACTAAGATCATCAAACTAGCTCGAGGACTCACATTATTACATGCTTGGCTGCACTTGAGATAAAGGGGATAGAGGTCAATCTAGTGAAAGAGTACCTTAACTAAGATGATCAAATGTTTGGTTGCACTTGAGGCAAAGGGGATATAGGTCAATCCAATGAAAGAGTACCTTAACTAAGATGATCAAACTACCTTAGGGAATTACATTATTACATGCTTGCCATTTCCAAGGCTATTTTTTAAACCTAAGGTTAAGTGTATTAATTCAATTCTTATGGGCTAGAAGTGATAGAGTCTCTCTACGCTTAACCTAAGGTTGAGTGAAGTGACTCAATTCTTATGAGCTAAAAGTGATAAGAGTCTCTCTACTTATGGCATACACTAATAAAGGAGATCAATTTGAAGGACTTCCATTATCCTTAAGCCATTCCAATCCAAGTAAGTAGAGCCTAAGGGCATAACCATATGTTTGAGTATATGGGTGTATGTGTGTGTATGGGTGGTGGGGGGGATGTGTGTACATGTGTGTTATTGACATATAAAAGCCTTGCATGTTTGATATATGCCTGTGTATATATATGTGCATGTGGGGTGGGGGTGGTGAGGGGCATGTGTGTGTGTGTGTGTGTGTGAAATTGACATATAAAAGCTTGCATATATGGGCCAACACACCAAATTTATTAGGGGATCCAAAGGATGGAGGCATTTGGGTAACTATAAGTATGAAGATGTGAAGTGAAATCTAAGAAGGCATGCACAATCTTCATGGAAAGGGAGAAAATTAGGTGTTAAAAGAAAGAATAAGGTTTTCGGAAGCAAGCCTTTCTCTTCATCCACAATGACATATTCTTTGCCATGGTTTAGAAAGGCTAAGCACGTTACATGAAAACTATTACTATAATGTGCGAGCTTGATGAACACTATTGGCACTATCTACCATTGGTCTTAGTGCACTAAAGGGCACATGGAGAACACAAGCTATAACATTAAAGTATATCTATGCCTATGCAATTTGTTGATTGCTTGATACATTTGTCATGGTAAATAGTCTACATACATGCCTACATAGTGATAGATCTTTCACCTTTGCATTAGAAACACACATGTGTCAACATCCTCACAATACCTAATGTATTCATTGATGGAATGAAAAATGAAAGTGTCAAGTGCACTTGAAGGTCTAAACCACTATAGATGCATTTATCAATAGAGTATCCAAGAGTCTTTTTTTTAAAATTTTAAAGATCCCTCATAACTATAGGCGCTTTCCCAATTCCTTTCTCATCTTGTCTCTTATATCTAGACGTATTTGATCATCCACTCTCCAAGCTCCTTTATTGATCACTTTTTAGGCACCATCATATGTTAAAGGAGTGATAACATCAACCAATTTCCTATGAATGTTCTCTTCTAAAAAGTAAGCCTAAATTTCTAGATTTTGCTTTTAAAAATCACTAGCATCTAGATTCTTCCTATACCACTCTTGCCAAATCACAAGAAGTATACTTTTCATAACTACTCTTGCCAAATCAAAACAAATATACTTTCAATAAATAGTGGTTGCTTTATTTTAAGCCTATGTGACTTGCCTGCATATCTGTTAAGTTTCTTTTTGAATTTATGATTATGTAGCCAAGATGAGGGGCCAATATTGGTCACACATGAGCCGAAGATAGGGGTTCTCCTGCATCCAAGTTGCCACTTCTTCACTTGCTGGGGAAGGTTTGTCTGCACTCAAGAGGATGACAAGATCCAAATTACCATGACCAATTATCGTAAGTTTCGAGCAATTAACCTTCTTTTGTGAATATGCTAGTCGAGCTTAGATCTCAAGCCACTCTTATATGCTCATTCTATCCAAGGTTCGTGTGTCCTGTTTCGTGCACTTTGGTGCTGTCATACTCGAAAAGTTGGGAAGTCCCGGGTGGACACATTCATGTCCGGATTGGTGCGCTTTGGTGCTACCATACGACACTAGTAGTGACCATGCTAGCTTGGCTCTATGACCTTCACATTCATGTACTTTGGTGCTACTATATGACACCAAGTGACCACGCTAGCTTGGCTCTATGACCTCGGTGAAATATTTTTACCTTTGGATTTGAGCCTTGAATCAGCGTGTGGAATTTCTAGGTCTCTCACGGCCACCTTCGAACAGCATGCGTGTGCCGGACCCCACATTCCAAAGGAAAAAAGAAAGATCTCAAAACAGGGCACCAAGTGGTTTTCTGTGTCAATGGGAGAACTCGAGCTCGCTGGCTATGGCCTCGGCTGTGGCGATGGCATGATCTGAACAGGTGGAAACCCAACCCTTGCATTTTCTTTACGTTTGGATGAAAGCAGCAGCCGAAAACAACTGCAACTTTTTCTGTCTGTCTTCCTTCCCCAACCCCAATTTTCTTAACCAGGAAAAGAAAACCTTTGAAAACCTATTCTTGGAAACCCTAAATAGCATTTATTCTCTACAGATCTGCAGAATCCCTATTACTCGGACGTTTTTCCGCTCTGTGAGGTGGTTTTGTATCCTTTTCAACCTGCATCAGGCCTTATCGATCCTTTGATACAGAGGTTTTCTCTCCCAGCTTATATGGGATCGCAAACCATGTTTTCGTTTTCCGCTGGAGGGGGCTCAGGCTTAGTTACATACTCTCCCATAGCCAGACAGCCTTCCATTTACTCTTCAACGCTGGAGGAGCTTCAGAATGTAATGAATGAACCAGGTAAGAAATTCGGCAGCATGAACATGGACGAGTTTCTTAAGAACATATGGGTAGCAGAAGATGGCCATTCCGTGGCTGCGGCTATGGTGTCCTCTGACCCTAGGGCTGGGACCCCGGCTCAGCAGCCGAGCCTGCAATGCCAGAAGAGCCTCGTTCTACCCCGTGCATTGAGTGGCAAAACTGTGGACGAGGTTTGGAAAAATATCCAGAGCCAGCTGCCCGATGCCCACTCTACAAACAAGCTGCAACAGGAGCTGCCGCCACCGTTGCAGCAGCAGCAGCCAGAAACCATGGGAGAAATAACCCTAGAGGATTTTCTGATGAGAGCTGGCATTGCCAGGGATGATGCTGATGGTGCCACCCCTGCCCCTTCCACCATCACCTCTGCCACAGTTCTTTCTACTACTAATGGCGCTGCCCCTAACCTTTACCCCCCTATCCCAACAAATGGTGCTCTTACCTCTACAGCTGTTGACAATTTGTCTGCAGCAGATTGGATGAACTTTGCTAATCACCAACATCATCAGCGATTGGTGCAGCAAGCAGAAGCTGCTGCTGCATTAGCAGTAGCCAAAAGGGGGGTCTCTCTCTCCTCTCCGATGTTGCCAGGTGGCAATCCCATGTACGACAGCATTCCTGATGGTGCAGGATATGGGCCAGGCAGCCATGCGAGCAGTCTAGCACTATCCCCTGCTGTCTCAGACTTCTCCATGCATGGTAAAAAGCGTATAGCAACTGAGGCTGTATTTGAGAAAACAGTGGAGAGACGGCAAAAGCGGATGATTAAGAATCGTGAGTCTGCTGCTAGATCCAGAGCCAGAAAACAGGTTAGGAGCAGATTCTGAAATTGTTATGAAGTAATTTTGTCAATGATGTTTTTACCTACTGGTGATATGCCTTGTGATTTTCCAGGCCTACACGGTTGAGTTAGAAGCTGAGGTAACTCAGTTGAAGGAGGAGAATGCGAGACTCCTGCAACAACAGGTGTGCTTTAGTCTTTTCTTTGGGTGCATTCTAGGCTTACGTGCTCTGCCATGGTGCTTGTCTTTTTTGACATTATAGCGTTGTGAATAAAATTCAACATTGGCATTTACCAGAGTAAATCAAGTATTCTAACTGCATGATTGTGTTGTGAAGTTCAAATCATACCAAATGTCTTTTGTACCTTGTATAAACTGTTTGTGAAACACATGACGAAGCTTCAAGTGCAAAGCCAAACTCTAGACATTGACAGCAAGCATGGGTGATTTGAGAGCATGCAAGGGACTTGTGATGTTTAGGCATATGGCATTTTTAATTGAGGCACGATTCTCAAAAATTTCATGGGGACAACTGCAAAAGGTTGTGTTCTTATCACATTGAAGTAAGCACTTTTCAAACCTCTTGAAAGATGATTTTAAAGCTGGATTTTAGCTTCTAACACCCTCCTACTTTTAAGGAGCTGCTTTCCTACACATTACCTGGCTCATTCATGAACTAAACTGAAGATTGGGCGTGATCAGTGCTCACACATGCACAAAGTTCTAGTAGCAAGATATACTTTAATGCCGATCACGGATACCTTACGAAACCATTGCTTACAAGTGGTGTTGAATGGGTAGGCGAAGGCGAATGTCTGATTTGTTCCGATAAAGTCCTTTTACAAACAGCCTGCTGGTAGGTCAAATCATGGTTGGTCAGTCCCCCCTGATCTTCCCATACTGCTACTGTCCTACCTATTGAAAATGGTGAGCCATAGGAACTTGCACGCTGAGAGACTATGGAGGATGAAAGCTCTTCATGGTGTGAGCAGAGAAAGAGAGAGAGAGAGAGAGAGAGAGAGAAAGGCTCTTAGAGTATTTGCACAACTCAATGATGTTTGATTGGCTGATCCATAATCACCAAGTACAATTCTCTAGAAATGCAAAAGTGGATTGATAGATTTTAAAGCATCACATGGAAAGAACAAATGCTAGAGGAGAAGACATAGCTTTTTGTGTCTTGCGAACTTCCTCACAAGATTTCGGAGCGGAGGCACGGTCGGTGACGAAGGCTCGTGTCGATGTGAGGCAAAGGCACTCCGTGAGGTGGTCAGTGTCGAAGGCTCTCGTCGTCGGTGGATGTAGAGGCACTGCGAGGTCGTAGTGTGCAGCGAAAGGTGAAGTGATGCAAGCTCTGATGACAAGGGTGCTGCGGTACTTGAAGGGTGATGAAGAGTAGAGAGGGCTGCCGTCCTGAGTGGTGGTGGTGCAAGCTTTGGTGACAAGGGTGCTGCAATACCTGAGTGGTGGTGAGGAGCAAAGAGGGCTGCCGTCGCGAGTGGTGGAAGTGGTGCAAGCTTTGGTGACAAGGGTGCTACAATACCTGAGGTATGGAGAGGAGCAGAGAGGGCTGCCGTCCCAAGTGGTGTGAGATGGTGAGCAAAGAGTGTGCTGCTGCCCCAAGGTAAACTGTAGAAGAAAAACGATGATGAACTGTAGCAGAGAGTGAGCTGCTGTCCCAAGGTATGTACTGAGGATAAAATGCTGAGGTGCTGTACTGTGTAGCAGAGAGGGCTGCTGTCCCATAAGCTGAGGATAAAAATGCTGATGTGCTGTGTGTAGCAGAGAGGGCTGCTGTCCCATAAACTGAAGATAAAAACGCTGATGTGCTGTGTGTAGCAGAGAGGGCTGCTGTCCCATGAACTGATATGAAACGCTGATGTGCTGGAGTTGATAGGCGAGGATGATGAATCAGATGCAGTATAGGCATGGCAGCAACAGCAGAGCAGATCATGATGTGGTACCAGATGTGAGCAATGAAGTACAAAATGCTGAATGAAGAGGCTATGCTATATATATGGTGGTGTGTTGCTGGTCGGCCAGCAGCAAGACACAAAAAACATGAAATAACGGCGAGGCCAGGGGCTGTCGGCCAGCAGCAAGACACAAAAAACATGAAATAAAGCCAATAAAATCCAGAAAATTCCCCTTTTTAGGGCTGGATAAATACCATTTTCACACATGGACCTCTAGGATAACCTGCATGTAGAGTAGTAGTTGGGAAGCCTTGCAAGTACCAACATTATTCAGATGGTAGACGTTTGATACCATGTGAAAGTGTGCATAGGTGGAAACGATCACAATAGACAAAGGAGAGAGAGTCAGAAAGAGAGAGGAAGTAGGCAATGATCAAATTCTTATCATAGCAAAGAGGTTACAAGGGGTAGTACAGCCAACAGATGGGCGAAAGTACATATGCGCTGAGATTGATTGATTACAAGTGGGAGAGTGGCCCTTTATATAGGCGGGCAAGAGAGTTGGCCGATTGGCTCCATGAACTTGGCCGCCAACATAAATCAGCCACCACGACCATAGTAAAATGGGCCACGCCCTTTATACAAAATCTGTTCCCACACTAGAGATGCACATATTTTAACAGCTTGTGCAAATTAGAAATCGACCAGGAGCAAGGTAAACTAATTGAAGTGGAATTGGATAGTGGAAAGATTCTTTGTCATGCACCATGAGACGGACATAATTCAATTCTCTTTAGATGGAAACTCGACCAAAAGTAAGTTTAGAATTCTGTCCTTGGGCGTATATGATGGAATTCTTGGGATGGATTAGCTTACTCAAAATCAAGCTGACATCCATTGCCACAAGGGGACTTATCTTATCTTATCCAGATATAAGGGGGTGTTCACACCTAAGTAGGTGTTCACACTCACATACATATGAATAAGTCTACACATACACACTTAACCCTTTTGAGGCTGTTCACACACAGACACAAATAGGATGGACACACATATGAAGACTCCGAATACCCAACAATGTTCTCTTTGGGGCAAAGGAGGTGAGACCCAACACGAAAGAAAGACACTACCTTCTAACCCCATCACATGCTGTGTCGGAGCCGAGTCATCATGTACACGTCCTGTGTCATGATAGCCCTCTCTCTAATCACAGTGTGCAATTGAGGCATTAAGGTGAGCACTTTATTTTTTATTTTTTCTGAAAAAAGATCCTTCAATTAGTTAAAGAAAAAACAGCCGCAAAGGGCTAAGTACAACAACGATGGGCTAAATATAGCCTCACCTCATATAAGGGCCGGAGACAAATGATCAAAGAGAAAGAGATGCTTCTTCTCCGGCTGGCCGTTCTGTGAGGAGAAGTGTATCTCATACAGGGGGAGGGGGGAGGGGGGGGGAACTGTTAGAAGTCATCTCCTGTCTAGATTTATACACCAGGGCCTTTGTTGTGGGTGTGCCCGCCCTTATCAGGTGTTTTATCATTTTTCCTCACTCCCAGCATTTTTTCCCTATTTTTTTCCATTTTTCTGTGGCTTGGGAGGCAGCCCTGTAGTGGCAGGTGGACACTGAGCCTGGCCGACTGCATCTGTGTGATAGCCGACTGCACCTCATGAGTCGTGGGACTCTCCTGCTGCTGGCCGACTTATCTCGATGCTGGCCGACTGTGTTTTATCCAGTCGTGAGGTTCCTGTGTCCAGTCGGCTGCCCTACAGCAGGCCGACTGCTGATGTGGGGGCATATATATAGGCCCCCAGCCCCCATACCTTATTTGTATCATAGTTGGGATCTTCTTGTGTATATCAGAGCAGAGTTACACGCCTACTTCTCTCTCTCTCTCTTGTGCTGTTTTTCTGCCTGCGTTTTTGCTCTTGTGTTCAGATCTGGTCATCATCTCCGCTGCGTATTCTGACATGGTATCAGAGCCCTAGGCTCTAGATAGGTCTTGGGATTTGTGTGAGCAAGAGGGAGACTGTTTTGTGGCTGATTGGTGGACTGTTTTGGGCTGATCGGGAAGAGAAGGTGCAAGAGGAAGGCGGGCTGATTTGCTGGACAGCCACTTGCAGGTTTTAGTTCTTCTTTGTTTCCACCCACCCACCCTTTTCAGAGTACCTCCCCGCTATGGTAGATCTGTTTGAGATGGCCGAGAGACATGTGAAGATCCCGACACTCCCCACGTTCCCGGTGGACCGTCAGTTGGACGGGAGCAACTACGGCATATGGAAGGTGATGATGGAATCTGTTCTGGAGTCTTACGACCTCGCCGATTTCGTCGTTGTTGGTGTTCCACGGCCGGAAGTAGAGGAAGGGGAGTTACCGTCGATCCGGAAGGACCGGGAGGCCCAGACACAGATGTGGGATCGTGTCAACGCCAGGGTCCGTTCGTTTATTTTCCTCAACTGCACACCACAGGTAATCAATCATGTAAAGTATATGACGCTGCCCAGAGGTATATGGCAGCATTTGGCCTCACTTTACAACAGGGTATCGCCCATGAAGAGGATTTCCTTGGAAGTACAGATGCGGGTTATGAGCCCTACAAAGTCATCGACGATGCGGGAGCATATTAACAAGCTGCAGGCTCTTCAGCAGGAAGTTCTTCAGGCTGGGAAGGAGATATCGTCAGAGGACATGGCCATCACGTTGCTGTCACATTTGCCCTCTTCGTACTCAGCATTTTACTCCTCTTTGATTACCAGTGGCAGGCTCAGCACCATCACGTGGGAGGAGCTTGTGCCCATGGTCCTGGACCAGGAGGAACGATTCACGAACCCTCCCCAGGGTGGAGGTTCGGAGGCCTTAACTGGCCAACGGTCGAAAGGCCGTAACTCGGGCAAAGGGAAGGCTTCATCGGAGAAGTCTTCTGAGAAGAAGTCCGACGCTGACCGCGAGAAACTGAAGGCAGAGAGGACCTGTAATGATTGTGGCAAGAAAGGCCACTATTGGAGGCAGTGTCCCAAGCGGAAGACCGAGAAGGGAAGATTCCTCCGCAACAATCATGAAGACCCTGGCTTTTGTGCACCTGGAGGTGATGGACATCGATGCTTCATTTTCTTCAGGCAGGGAGGAGATTGGAGGACTCTCCGCAACGGATGCTCGGGGAGTGGATTCTCGATAGTGGTGCTTCCAGGCACATGACTCCTTCCCGTTCCGGTTTACAGGATCTTTGCAGGCTTTCTGGTCATATTCTTACTGGTGATACATCCACTATCCCAGTTCACAGTGAGGGCAGGATGGAGATAGTTCCTGATGGCAGAGGGGGGAAGCATTCCTCCCAGGTGTTGTATGTTCCGGCACTTGGTTTTCATATGTTGTCAGTGCATCAGGTTTGCAAGACTGGCGTACGGGTGGAGTTTGATGAGCATTTTGTTGCTCTCCGGGATAAAGCAACAGGCCAAGTGGTTTGGGAAGGCGGAGTGGAGAATGGAGTTTACAGGCTTTCAGCACTCCCTCTCCCAGGTCCTCAGGATTGTGATGAGTGGCAGTCTGGTAATGGCTACTCAAGTGTGGATATGTTGCAGGAGCGGGCTTTCCGAGACCAGGTGGTGGATAGCTTGCCAGTAGATGGCAGCAGTTGGCAGGAACTTTCCAGTACTGATGTTGGTAGTTCTTGTGTTCGACAGTCAGAGGAAGCTAAACAGGTCACTTATGCTCTGATGTCTCGTAGTGTTCGGGACATAGAACTTCCAATAGTTGAGGATGTTCTTTCCACGGGGACCTTTCGGAAAGCCAGGCAGGTGGCAGGTGCTTACTTGCAGAAGGAGGTGGTTTCTCCAGGCTTTGTGGTCCCGGATTCAGAGGGGGTGGTTGACAGGTTTCAGAAGGCCTTGCGTGGTCTTCAGCAGGTTTCCAGGACTTGTTTGTGCACCGTAACAGGTGTTGATCCTTGTGAGCAGTGTGATGCCTTTTTGACTCAGAAGCTGTATGGTTCATTGATCTGGTTGATGGACACCAGATTGGACGGGAGCTTCCTGATGAGGCAGTTGAGCTCATGGTTGCGGATGACTCTTTGGGAGGCAGGATTGCGTTTCCTGTGGTTTCTGCGGCATGCAAAGGATCAGGGACTCTTGTACACAGGAGGGGGATTGTTGGATGGAGTCCCACTCCACGGTTGGAGTGACTCAGTTTGGGGAGGAGATCCGGACACGAGGGGATCTACTTCAGGCCCAGGAGCAGTTTTACGGAGTAGCAGGAGGAGGTTACATGGCAGGTTTGGGCTTCCACTGGAGGAACCCATGGTCATCCAGAGGCACTTTGTTCGTGAACAGATCGTTGCTGATGACATCTTGCTGGAGTTCTGTTCGACGGAGGACAGTACGGTGGACCTCTTCACGAAGTCGCTCTCTCAGGATTTGCTCAGGCGGCACCCCAGCTCCCAGTGATTGGTTACACAGCCAGGAGCTGAGAGGGGATGTTAGAAGTCATCTCTTGTCTAGATCTATACACTAGGGCCTTTGTTGTGGGTGTGCCCGCCCTTATCAGGTGTTTTATCATTTTTCCTCACTCCCCGCATTTTCCCCCTATTTTTTCCCATTTTTCTGTGGCTTGGGAGGCAGCCTTGTAGTGGCAGGTGGACACTGAGCCTGGCCGACTGCATCTGTGTGATAGCCGACTGCACCTGATGAGTCGTGGGACTCTCCTGCTGCTGGCCGACTTATCTTGATGCTGGCCGACTGTGTTTTATCCAGTCGTGAGGTTCCTGTGTCCAGTCGGCTGCCCTACAGCAGGTCGACTGCTGATGTGGGGGCATATATATAGGCCCCCAGCCCCCATACCTTATTTGTATCATAGTCGGGATCTTCTTGTGTATATCAGAGCAGAGTTACACGCCTACATCTCTCTCTCTCTTGTGCTGTTTTTCTGCCTGCGTTTTTGCTCTTGTGTTCCCAGATCTGGTCATCATCTCCGCTGCGTATTCTGACAGGAACAACCATACAAGTGGTCTGTAATGCCAAATGGGGTCACCGCCTCTATCTGTGAGGAAAGGGCCAGGCCTCCAAATCTCAAGAAGGCTTCCCGCCGCTTCTGCTTGCGGTCAGAACATCCCTGCAGCTTCCCCCACTGACTGCAGAGGGTTTGAATGATATCGAGCCATATGCTCCTGATAGTCTCAGCCGACGGAGTGTGGGTACCCTCGATGGCCTCGCTACATCTAGCACGCTAGATACGCCAGGCTGCTATGCTACTGCAAATCTCCCATCGCTGGCATGAGCTTGGTCGCCAAACACCTATTGGTGGGGCTATGACTGGTACTACTGCAATAAGATGGTGGGAGACTTGAAGGGCAAGTCCTCCCCCATCCTTCTCGTAAGTCCTGACCACTCTAGCCTTGGTGGCCTAAGCGACAGTACCCCAAGTGATGATCCGGGTCGATGCCCTGCTCGTAGCGAAGATACGGAGAATTTGTTGCCAAATTTGCTGAGCCTTCAGGCAATCCCAAAGGCCATATTGCTGAGACTCTTGGGGGTGGCCGCACCTCGGGCAAGCTGCTGACCAACCTCCGACTGTGTCACATGCACTCTGCACTCAGTGCATGGTGACAAGATGGCTCATCATCAGCAGTGCAACAGTTGTACATTATTAGAACCCAGTAGGATGATAATTGTCGTACGCCGTGACCCCATTGTACATCCTCAGTCCAGGATGAGTCATGCACGAGCTACGTAGGTCATTCCTCAGCCTTAGCGGGTCAGTCAGTCAGTCAAGTCCCTTAACCCACTTGGAGAGAATCATTCATGCATGTAGAGTCAGTAGAAGCCTTAGGGTTTGCATCAGAAAGCACTCTGCATTCTACATAATATGCATTCATATGCATGTGCATCATTCAGAACATCCCAGAAGACTTAGGGAATTTACTAGGATTTATCTGGTAATTTTCCCATATTTTTTGGTATTTATTTAGCATTTATAAATATAAACTTTATTAAATAAATGACCAGCCAACTTGACCAGCCTCTAGTTAGTATAAATAGGCTTGCATAGGGCTTAGTTTCTCATTCAGTCTTCAGTGTGCTAAGAGCTTTCCTCCTCAGCCCTAGGAGTTCCCTTGCCTTCAGCACTAGACCAGTCTCATCCAGCCCTTGGAGTGCTTGAGTTTGCTTCAGCCAACCTTGGTTCTCCAACGCATGCAATTCAGCAGTCCCTACAGCCATAAGCGCATCAGATCAGCCCCAAATCAGCATAAGACACTTGCGTTTTCTGCATATGAACAGCCGCCTGCAGTTCAGTCCATTGCAGCCTGCGTTTACAGATCTTCAGCCCCTACAGATCTGCGTTTCTGTCCAGTAGCAGCCCCTGCAACTTGCGTTTCAGTCCAGCCTCAGTCCTACGCCAGAAAGCTGCTCTACAGCCCTGCGTTTGCAGATTTCCAGCAGTCCTTCCATGCGTTTTCAGTCCTACAGCAGTTTACATCCGTATTCAGCCTTCAATACATCATCCTGTCATACACCAACCCTCTAGTGAAGGTAACACCGCATTCATAAGCATTTACAGCATTCTAACATAGCTTAGAACAGTCCACCGCCTTCTTTTCTCAGCCTTAGGTGTGCAGCCCTTCCTCATGCCCTTGGGAAGAGTGCATAGGCTCGAGATCAGTTCATCGAGGTGTTTCTACAGCCGTGTACAGTTCAGCCAAGCTTCTGATCCTCCGAGATCTTGCGTTTGGCTTATCTACAGTCCACAGTCATTCTCTCTACAGAAATAAAGCAAATACTATCTCGTTATCGGGATAGGGGGCCCTTCAGTGGGTAATTTCGGGACCCAATCTGGTGTATAGTTCTCATATCTCTTTAAAGTTTGAAGTATTAAAATGGATTGCTAAACTCACGAAACTCAGGATACAGAAGACGGTGTGAGCATTTGTGTGACAGTATCTTCCAATACAAAGACTTCCGCTGCATATCACATTGGTATCAGATTCAGATTGTCCACACACCGTATCCTAGCGTGGGCGCATCCTTGGATGGTTAGATTGCGTTCCGGCACGACCATGGACTTCAGCATCATGTCTAGAGAAGAGAGTACTCATCAACCGGAAGACGACTCCCCTGAAGAAATGAAGCTTAACGGGGGCAAGCCCAAGCAGTCATCTCAGTCTAGTACCAAACCCCAGCAGCAGCAATTAGCTGCACAGACAAGGAAAGGTAACGCGTTGATGAGATAAACGGCAAAGACTATGATCTATTTCCTAAGCAAACAAGACCAGTCACTGGCGCCTCATTTTCTTGCAACTATCTCCCAACTCTTTTCCTTCACACTAAGCTGAAAACAACCCGGGCAAGAAGAATACACACATTCCCACAAAAACCTCCCTTACAAAGACTTTAGACGGAGATTACTTTCAGGTGACAAATAAGATACATTTTCCATCAAATTACATCAACTTCTGTACAAAACTCAAGATGATAAATGTATTCAGGGAGGTCCTCTTCAGCAGGTAAACGAACATTCTCCCATTCTTCCTCATCCACTTGCAAAAGTAAAGACTAGTAATCCCCATGTACTGCGGAGAATATGACTTCAATTTGAAAACCACAAAACAAGATTTCTTCAATACCACTGTCGAGCTCAATAGATAGAATCATGCTTCACTCTGAATAGAATAAACTCAGAGATAATCTGACCCACCAGGCAATGGATTCCGCCTCAATGGAAAGACAAAAGATAGTTCTGGAAATCTCTGATTTTCTGATCAAGAAAAATAAATAGCAACAAGACTTTTCTTCACATAGCATTAATGGCCCAGACTGATCATCAACAAATAACATGTCTTCATCAATTGCATAAAATCGTTCAAAGCAGAGTCTCAGAAATTAAAGATCAGCAACTAAACGATCAAGGCACATCACCAATCTTTCTCAGTTGGCAGCACGTCAAAATGAAAACATCTGCTCAGCAAATCGTCCAGAAGAGATTGCACCCACGTCCTCTGAACTTGTTCAGCATACCACAACAACTAGCCGCTTCAGCACATCAAACTTCTTCAGCTTTAAGGAGGCAGCATCACGATCATCCGCAAGTCCAGCAGTGAGCCGCTTCACCACGATCTTCACGAGTAGTAAAAGACTTGTATTGGGCAGCGTCACAAAATCATGTACGAGCTGGCCACCGTTCATTCAGAGCTTCACGATCATGAGCAGGCCGCCGTTCATTCAGAGCTTCACGAATCATCCGCAAGTTGCTTAAGTCAAAGGGACAACATGGGCATCACGATCATCAAAAAAAAAAAGTGATTCGAAGCAGGTTGTGGATCAAAAGCAACATCACCGTGGCGATTAATTCAGTCGGAGCAGGCCGCCGTTCTTCAAACTCACGGCAAAAAGTAGCATCACGATCATCACTTCAAACCAGCAAACTGCTCCTCTAAATGAGCTGGCGTCTTCTTCACCTTTTTTTTTTTTTTCACAGGTCTACGGCAGCGTCTTCAAACACGGGCCACCCCATTTTTCAGCGTCATGATTTTTCCTCAGTAAATCAAAGAAAATCGAAAATGCTCTTCTTTTTTTGTTTTCTCTCCCCTCTCGTTCTGACATGCGTACCAGCGTTTTATAGCGCCTGCAGACTCCATGCAAGATTTAGCAAGTAAATGCATGTGCTCCACGAACAAAATCGTAATCATCCAGAAGTGAGACACAGCCAGTTGTGGTGCCACCAGAACTTCAACTTCTTTTTTTGTTTTTCCTTCGTGTCCATTACGAGCTATTTTTCCAACCACCTCTTCATTTTAAACCACTCTTCCAAAAAGAATTCGCTAAAGTATTTAAATAAAAAGTCACACCCCCTAAACTCACATTTTCCCCTAAGCCATATTTAATACATGCACCACCTTGGGTTTTCAAAGAAAAATCCAATGGCTTGGCCCAAGTAAATTTACATTCTTCTCATAAAGGAAAATATGTACATAACACCCTCTCACTCATTTATTTCCACACCCTATTTACAAGCATGAACCAAAAAAAGTCTATACATTTTTTGTCCTATCATTTTGCCCATCCCCCAAGCTGCAGACATTAATGTCTAGCAGTCAATAATCAAACATAGTTGTTATTTCGGTGGAGATATCCTCATCCATGAGGTCTTTTATTTGATTGGTCTTCATGACGACTGGTCCACATGAACTTACCTGCATAATTCTCACAAAATACTTTTTTAATCTCAGACCATTTACTCTATTTTTATGAAGACTTCCATCCAAATCCGCCAGCTGGTATGATCCATTGGCAAACTTTTGGATCACAAAGTATGGCCCTTCCCATTTAGTCACAAATCGAGTTTTAAATGTGAAATCCAGCCTACTGTCATATCTCATCACCAAGTCTCCCTTATTGATTTCTTTGTCTTTGAATTTCTGATTTTTCCATTGATTTTTTTCTTGAACCTGTGTGTAGTGCTCCACTGCTTTCATTCTGTCTAGTTGTGCTTCTTGCATATCCAATAACCTATTGGTATAGGTTAAGTCTGGGTTCTCATCTACTTTCATCAATAATTGCAAGGCAGGTATTTCTACATCCAATGGTAGAAGTGCTTCCTTTCCATAGACTAAGTGATAAGGAGAGAATTTAATGCCTTCTTTCTCTGCTATTCGGTATGCCCATAATGCCCAAGGTACAACTAGATCCCAACTTTTTTCATGTGTTCTGATCATCTTTCCCATTATACTAGTTAACTTCCCATTGAAGTATTCATTCATACCATTACATTGGGGATAAAGCGGAGAAGAATATCTATGCTTGATTTTCAATTTTTCACAAAGCAGATCCATTAGCTCACTTCGAAAACCAGGCCCACGATCAGAAACAAGCTCCAAAGGAACCCCAAAACGGCAGCAAATATCTTCATAAACAACACACTGTTTTGGCATTGACTGCCTTCACCGGTCTTGCTTCAGCCCAACGAGATAGAAAATCAACAGCAGTCAGCAAATAACAACATTTCCTTGCAGTCATTGGCATAGGACCAATTGCATCAATTCCCCATTTCTCAAAAATGTTATAAGCAATCATGACATTTCTGAGTTCCGGATGAAGAATCCTCTTACCCATTTGTTGACATTGTAGGCATGACCTACACCAATGCCGGATATCTCTTTGGAGTGAAGGCCAAATATAACCTTCAGTTAAAATCTTCCTCATCATAATCTTGAAAGCAAAATGGCCACCACATATGCCTTCATGGTTAGTCTCCAAAATATGCATGATTTCCTCTTGCCAGGGTATCCTTCTGAGAATCAGATCTGTTCCCTTCATGTATAGGACATCATCTATCATAAAATAAGGTGCACAGGATTTCACAAATCTATATCTCTTCTGTTTGGGAAAATCATCAGAAACTTTCCCAGTCAACAAAAAGTTCTCAACCCTAGCCAAAAATTCTCTACCTCTAAACAGTGGTTCTTGTATCCTTACCACATTCAGACACACCTCAGTTTCATCCTGAGCTGCTTCATGAGCTGCAACATTTTGCCTCCTCTCCACATGTTGTAATGTCCATGCATCAAACTGCCTCAACATTTTTTTAATAGCCAACAACCAATGCTTGAGATGAGCATGCTTTGTCTTCCAAACACCAAGTATCTGTTTAACAATCAATAAAGCATCACCCTTAATAGCTAATCTTCTTATACCTTTCTCAAGACATGCCTTTAAGCCTTCATGTAAAGCTGAATATTCAGCTTCATTGTTGCTACTAACATTGAGCAGAAAACCTTTCTTTTGAACTAGCCTTCCCCCAGGATCATATAATGCCATGCCACCCTTTGCTAAATTTAGACTTTTCCTGAAAGAACCATCAAAATGAAGAACAAAAGCATTGTCCAGCATCTTTTCTTCCAATGGAACTGTATGATCATCAACCTCCTTCACCAATATAGGACCTTCTTTATATGTAAGTAAATCTGCCAGTGAAGCTCTAGTAGATTTTTCAACAAGGAAAGTAAAAGAATACTCTTGAAGTTCAGTTATCCATTTAACCATACACTTTGAAAGAGCAGTGTTATTCAGCAACTGAGGTAGCAGGGTGCAGCTAGTCAAGACAACAAATGATTGAGGAAGTATATAAGATCTGAATCTTCTACAAGCAAAAAGTAAACTGGCCATTATTAATTCAGCTGCTGTGTACCTCCTTTCAGCTTCAGTTTTGACCCTACTAGCATAATACACAGGTCGCATATACCGAGAATTTTCTCCTTGCTGTAATAATACAGCTCCTATTGCATCCACCCCAACTGAGGGATTCACATAAAATGGCTTGGAAAAGTCAGGAGCTTTCACACTAGAAATCTGTCCTAACATTTCTTTTACTGCCTCAAACACTTCTTCACTTTCATCAGTCCATTTTAAAGGATCATACTTTACTACTTGCTGAAGAGGATATAATGCATGTGACAACATGTGAATGAACCGTGACAAATATTTTACTTTCTGTAAGAAAGTATGCAATTGCTTTGTGGTTGAAGGAGAGGGCAGCATCATCAATGCCTTAATCTTGTCTGGATCTGGCTCTATTCCATTCTCAGACACAATGTGTCCAAGAACCTTAATTCTTCCTTGTGCTAGATGACACTTTCTTGGGTTCAGCTGTCCACCACTTTCATCCAATTTTTGAAAGACTTCATCAAGCTTCTGACTATGTACAGCACGATCACTATAGACACAGATATCATCAATGAAAACTTTACAGAACTTATCCAAGAATGGGGCCAATACCTGGTCGGAGTTTTCCTGATAATGAGACGGTGCATTTTTGAGCCCAAAGGGCATTTTTTTGTAGCCGAAACAACCCCATGGTGTAAGGAAGGTAGTCTTCACTCCATCTTCTGGAGCTATGGCAATCTGGAAGTAACCAGAATATCCATCACACAGACTATACATCTGATGGCCTGCTATCTGATCCAAAATGTCATCAATATGTGGAAGAGGATAATGATTGGCCCTTGTTGCTGCATTTAAAGGTTTGTAGTCCACACAGATTCTCCATTTGCCATCTTTCTTTGGCACAATAACCACTGGGCTGGCCCAATCAGAAAGACCAACAGGAAAGATAATATCAGCCTTAAGTAACTTTATTACTTCCTCTTTCAAAACTGAAATCTGTTTGGGTTTCAACCTCCTCATCCTTTGAAATACTGGCTGTGCATGTTCTTTTAATTCAATTCTAAGTGGCTTCCCTTTGAATCCTCTTATTTCCTCACAAGAAGTGATGAATAAGTTGGGATATTTTCTCAGCACTCTGCAGTATTCCTCTTTTTCTTCAGGAGATAGACCAGAAGATAGTGACTCTTCCATTAGAGTTAAAGATGACTCTGCATAGTTTTTTGGTTGCAAAAATCTTTCTATCTCTTCAAATCTATCCTCTTCCTCACTGTCATTGATGGTTGTACTACCCAAATGCAAATCTTCAACCCCTCCTACGAAGGCTACATCAGCTATATCACTCTCAGAAGTTGCACTACTATCTTCCTCACTACTACTAGATGACTCATCTCTACCTCTCCCTTTTCAACTTCAGAGATTTCAGATCGACTCACCATATCGAAACTCATTTTTTTCCCTGAAGAAGCATGTACAGTAATCACTCCATCTTTCCAATTCTGAATAGCCCCAACCTTCCTTAACCAGGGTCTCCCTAAAATCAAAGGATAGGCCCCTAATCCCGCAGGCATGACATGACAATCCACTTTACATAGAGTACTGAATACTTCAACATTCAAATCAGCCACCATTCCCAAGCATTTTACTTTTGCATGATTAGCCATCCGTATTCGAAAAGTTGAAGGGGAAGTTACCTTTAGATTTAGTTTCTCTGTACAAGATTGAGTGATAACACAGATCTGAGCACCACCATCAATATAAGCTTCACCAAGGTCTAAACCATTATGCCACGCCTCAACAGAAGGACAAATATCTGGAAGTTCAGAAATAGTTAATACATTACCAGTGGTCTTTCCCATCTTTTTCTTTGGATTCACAGCACGTCGCCAATCCTTCTTCAATCTAGGACATAATCCAATCATTTGGGCAAAAGTGATATCTGGCTTCCTCTTAGAAAGGTCTTACACAAGATCGTATTCACCTTGATCTTTCCCCATTGGATAGTCATATGTCTTGTACTTTTTCCTCGGCTTCCTGGTTTTCTTCCTCTGACGAGTGATCACCTCTTCCATTTGCTTGCCTTTCTTAGCACTGGGTTCAGCTTCTTCATTTCGATCTCGCTTGCCCAAAGGCAAAACAGTCACCTCATCATCTTCCAAACCAAGCAGACTCACTAGTTTTCCTTTACCTTTTTCTTCCACAGAAGTTTTGGAACTGCTACTTAATCCTGGTTGACCTGCATCTTTGATTTCCACACTATGATCATTCACTCTATTACTTAATCCAGAGGGCAAAGGATAAATTTCACAACCCATCCTTGGAGGCTTATCGCAATTAGTGCTATAATGCCCCCAATCTCCACAGTTAAAGCATTGCACATAAGGAGCAGTCAAACCTCGACCTCGTCCTGGAAACCATGATGATGGAGCTCCACCAGTAGGAGGCATACTGCTTGGTCCTTTGCCATTTGGAGCTCGTCCCCGACCTCTTCCTGCCATCAAGTTTAAGCTGAGATTCTTCATGAGTTCAGACATCTCATGAATTTCCTCTTTCAGCATTTCTTCTTTTTTTGGTACTGTGTTCGGTGGCTCAGCTACCATATGTGGAATAAGCTCTGGAACGGTTGGTATTTTTGACACCTCTATACCCATCTGAGTCAGCTTCTTCATCTTTCTTTCTTTTTCTTTGGCAACTCGGAGAACATCTTCATATGTGGGAAGTTCCTTGCATTCCACCTTTACCCGAATGTCAGATCTAAGACCAGCAATAAACCGGTCCTTCTTAATCACACGGGGAGGGATTTCTGGTATTAGTGCAGCTTGCCACTTGTTCCACATTACCGTGAAACGACCTAAGTAGTCATCCACTGATTGGCCAGAATTCTGTTGCAAGGCACACAACTCTCTCCATATTCCATCAGCATCTCTGGTGCAAACAAAATGAGCAACCAATGCAGCCTTCACTTCACCATACGTGGGGTTCCTCTGAACACCCTGGTCATCATGAAACTCAGCTCTAAAAGTTTGCAACCAGGAACGAGCCTCTCCTACCAAACAAAAAGATAGAATTTGAAGCAACACTTCTAGAGAATTTCGATCTTTAATCAAGGCGGTGAATTCTATGTTCTCTATAAACCTTTCCGGATCTTCATTAGGCAAGCCATAAAAACGAGCAAACTCGTGAGCCATACTTCCAGGTTTGTCCCGTCTTGGGTGCACACAAATCCCAATTGAGAAAACTTTGGTCCCCAGCAGGATCGCCAAAGAATGATGAGATAAACGGCAAAGACTATGATCTATTTCCTAAGCAAACAAGACCAGTCACTGGCGCCTCATTTTCTTGCAACTATCTCCCAACTCTTTTCCTTCACACTAAGCTGAAAACAACCCAGGCAAGAAGAATACACACATTCCCACAAAAACCTCCCTTACAAAGACTTTAGACGGAGATTACTTTCAGGTGACAAATAAGATACATTTTCCATCAAATTACATCAACTTCTGTACAAAACTCAAGATGATAAATGTATTCAGGGAGGTCCTCTTCAGCAGGTAAACGAACATTCTCCCATTCTTCCTCATCCACTTGCAAAAGTAAAGACCAGTAATCCCCATGTACTGCGGAGAATATGACTTCAATTTGAAAACCACAAAACAGGATTTCTTCAATACCACTGTCGAGCTCAATAGATAGAATCATGCTTCACTCTGAATAGAATAAACTCAGAGATAATCTGACCCACCAGGCAATGGATTCCGCCTCAATGGAAAGACAAAAGATAGTTCTGGAAATCTCTGATTTTCTGATCAAGAAAAATAAATAGCAACAAGACTTTTCTTCACATAGCATTAATGGCCTAGACTGATCATCAACAAATAACATGTCTTCATCAATTGCATAAAATCGTTCAAAGCAGAGTCTCAGAAATTAAAGATCAGCAACTAAACGATCAAGGCACATCACCAATCTTTCTCAGTTGGCAGCACGTCAAAATGAAAACATCTGCTCAGCAAATCGTCCAGAAGAGACTGCACCCACGTCCTCTGAACTTGTTCAACATACCACAACAACTAGCCGCTTCAGCACATCAAACTTCTTCAGCTTTAAGGAGGCAGCATCACGATCATCCGCAAGTCCAGCAGTGAGCCGCTTCACCACGATCTTCACGAGTAGTAAAAGACTTGTATTGGGCAGCGTCACAAAATCATGTACGAGCTGGTCACCGTTCATTCAGAGCTTCACGATCATGAGCAGGCCGCCGTTCATTCAGAGCTTCACGAATCATCCGCAAGTTGCTTAAGTCAAAGGGACAACATGGGCATCACGATCATTAAAAAAAAAAGTGATTCGAAGCAGGCTGTGGATCAAAAGCAACATCACCGTGGTGATTAATTCAGTCGGAGCAGGCCGCCGTTCATCAGACTCACGGCAAAAAGTAGCATCACGATCATTACTTCAAACCAGCAAACTGCTCCTCTAAATGAGCTGGCGTCTTCTTCACCTTTTTTTTTTTTTCACAGGTCTACGGCAGCGTCTTCAAACACGGGCCACCCCATTTTTCAGCGTCATGATTTTTCCTCAGTAAATCAAAGAAAATCGAAAATGCTCTTCTTTTTTTGTTTTCTCTCCCCTCTCGTTCTGACATGCGTACCAGCGTTTTATAGCGCCTGCAGACTCCATGCAAGATTTAGCAAGTAAATGCATGTGCTCCACGAACAGAATCGTAATCATCCAGAAGTGACACACAGCCAGTCGTGGTGCCACCAGAACTTCAACTTCTTTTTTTGTTTTTCCTTCGTGTCCATTACGAGCTATTTTTCCAACCACCTCTTCATTTTAAACCACTCTTCCAAAAAGAATTCGCTAAAGTATTTAAATAAAAAGTCACACCCCCTAAACTCACATTTTCCCCTAAGCCATATTTAATACATGCACCACCTTGGGTTTTCAAAGAAAAATCCAATGGCTTGGCCCAAGTAAATTTACATTCTTCTCATAAAGGAAAATATGTACATAACACCCTCTCACTCATTTATTTCCACACACCCTATTTACAAGCATGAACCAAAAAAAGTCTATACATTTTTTGTCCTATCAGCGTCTTCTAAAGATGCTAAGAAGGTCAACAGTAATAGTATGGTTGCATGAACTTGCATGGTTGCATGGGCTTGCATGTAGCATGCATGCAGGTAGGTAGGCTTTCATGTGAAATGCATGCATGAAAGTAGCTTTGCATGTTGCATGCATGTAGGCAGCTTTGCATGTTGCATGCATGCATATAGATAACTTTGCATGTAGCATGCATGCATGTAGATAAGCATGCACATGCATGAGCAAAGAGTAGACAACCCTGAAAGTAGAGAGTGGATAGCCCCTCCTCCTCTAATCTCCACAAGTTCTTTTGATGGCTCATATGCTTCATAGAAGAGAGCGACCAGCTCCATGAACACTTCAACAAAGGTCCCCAGCCTCACTTTAATGAGTGTGCACTGTGAATGCCCGGCCTCATTTTTAATGAATGTGAACACCTTTGGCTATAAGTCTTCATTGGCCTTCAAATACGCGTTTCTTTTGCACAAATCCACACACTACAGGTGAACAGAAGACAATTTGTGCAGCACACTGGCTTACGGGTGTAATCCAGGTGTCCCCAGATCCATGGGTGTCAAATCCCACTGGATCTCCTCGTGATCGTTCCTGGTACGAGACTCGAAACCTGCAAACAAACGAACAAACAAACAAGCAAGCAAGGGGGTGCAGGCCTGACTCACCTCCCAACCATGACAGCTGTGGGCAAGCCCACAGTCTTGGCTGTCCCCACTGAGCCACGAGCTGAGCTAACTAGGTTGACGTACCGACCAATCTCCTCCTCGCGACGTCCCATACCGCCACGAAGCTGTCCTCGCGGGCCTCGAGATTGCTGCCGGCCTCAGCTGCGTAAAGCAGGTGCACGTCTGCACTAGATCCAGGCTCCAAGACCATAGAGCTCTCACAAACTCGCGAGATTCTCTATATCCCAATAACTAACCTTGGCCACCCTTTTATAGGCTCTTGGCCGGTCATCGGGCGTCCACACTTGGACGCCCGCCCGTCCATACTTGGGTGCCCGCCCGTTAGTTTTTTCCTAACTCAGCTCGCCAATCAACCTGCCTAGTTCCAAGCTTCTCCAAGCCTCGAAACTAGTCTTGCGTGCGTGTAGCACACGGTAGATACACACTGTGCACATGACATACTCCCCTTCCTCTAAGAGCTCACTCCTGAGCTCACTAAAAAGCCAGGGTAATCTCTCTGAAGAGTAGTCAATGTCTCCCATGTAGCGTCCTCCTCAACACGATCCTTCCATTTGATCTTGTATTCCGTGATAAGCGTATTACGCAATCTTCTTTCACGAAATCCAAGAATCTTTTCAGGTTCGTGCGGAACAAATGTCATGTCCTTGACATCTATAATTTCTTGAGGAGTAACTAACTGATCTGTTCCACCCAGTACTTCCTTAAGTCTACTGACATGAAATACAGGATGAACTTTCACATGAGAAGGCAAATCCAATTCATATGCAACTGAACCAATCCGTCGTGTAACACGAAATGGTCCACAGTATCTAGGGGATAATTTCAGAGATCGACCTGTCCGTAAAGTCTGGGAATCTTTCGGAACTCGCAAATACACCATCGTTCCTTCAGAGAACTCTCTGGGTGAACGATGTCTGTTAGAATAAAACCTGTCTCGGTCTTGAGCACTTCTAATAGATTCCTTCGCAACTTGTAACATTTCCTACATATCTTGCAAAAAATTACGTGCTACATCATGCTGAAGTTCTGAGAATCCTACCGTAACATGTGATCTAGGTTGAAAACCATACATAAGCATGAAAGGACTAAATCCTGTACTCGTATGCTTAGTACTAATATATGCAAATTCTAACATAGAAAGATAATCCTCCCATGAACTTTGTCTTTTGGATACATATGCTCGAAGCATATCCTCCAAAATCTGATTCACTCTTTCAGTCTGGCCATCAGATTGAGGATGATCAGAGGAACTCAAATTCAAAGTTGTTTCCAACTTCTCAAAAACAAGTTTCCAAAAAATCACTCGTAAACTTAGAGTCCCTATCACTGACTATGTCCTGCGGTAACCCGTACAGTCTAAACAATTGCTCGATAAACTGCCGAGCTAATTGCGTAGCTGTAATAGTCTTCCGGGTCGGTAAAAATCTAGCCATTTTTGTCAAGCGATCTACCACAACCCAAATAGAATCGTGGCCTTGATGTGTTCTTGGCAATCCGGTAATAAAATCCATGGAAATACTTTCCCATTTATTACCTGGGATTTGCAAAGGATGCAACAACCCAGCCTGTCTAAAGCGTTCAGCTTTATTTACCTGACAAATTTGACACTTGAGAACATAATCTTCTACATACCCTTTCATCTTTGGCCAGTAAAAAGTGTGTTTCACTAACGATAGTGTCCTGTGTACCCCAGGGTGTCCAGCAGAAGGGGCGTTGTGACACTCCTTAAGAATCTTGGACCTAATGTCCGGGATCTGTGGTACACAAATTTTGTCATTACGGAATAGTAAACCATTCCGAATCATCCAACCACTGGCCTCCTGCAGCCTGAATGGTAGACTGCTCAGTCATCGAGTCTTGGTCAATCAATGAGCTCCCGTCCTGGATCTCCTGCCAAAATGAACCAAAATAACTGTAAGTCCTGCAAAGCCCTCTCAATGACTGAAATAAGTCGGTAGAAATCTCGGTGAACGACAAAGTATTCACCTCTCGAATTCGACTAAGCGCATCTGCAATACTATTCATGGACCCTTTCCGATAACGGATCTCAAAATCAAAATCTTGCATTAACTCCGCCCAACGAGCTTTCCTTCCTCTCAAATGATCCGCATCACACACATACTTGATTGACTGATGATCAATCAATACCACAAACTTGGAGCCATATAAATAATGTCTGCAAACCTTGAGAGCATGAATCACAGCATAAAGCTCCTTCTCAAGGGTTGGCCAACGAGATTGAGTGTTGTCTAGCTTTTTGCTTTCAAAAGCAACCGGTCTACCATCTTGAAATAGAGCAGCTCCAATAGCATAGTCACTTGCATCAGTTTCAAGAACATAAGGCCGACTAGGATCAGGTAATGCTAAGATAGGTGCTTCCTTGACTTTATCTTTCAAAAGTCTGAAGGCCATATCCAAATCGTTATTCCAAGTGATAGGCTGATTTGACTTACGTCCACGACCTTTCAATGAGTCGGTCATCGGTAGTGTGAGCTGAGAGTACTCCCGCACAGATTTCCGAAGAAAAACAACAAAACCGAGAAAGGAACGAAGTTGTTTCACTGTTCGCGGTATAGGCCAGTCCAAAACCTTCTGAACTCGGTCATAGTCAATGCTCAATCCATCTCTAGTGATCTTGTGTTCCAAATAAATGATTTCGGTCATAAAGAACTCACATTTACTTAACTTAGCATATAGTCGATTCTGTCTTAAAATAGATAAGACAATCGTGAGGTGTCTGACATGATCCTCAAGAGTACAACTATATATCAAAATATCATCCAAGAACACCATCACAAATTTTCCCAAATGTTCACGAAAAAGATCGTTCATCATTTGCTGGAAAGTGGCTAGAGCATTGGTTAACCCAAAAGGTAATACGAGAAACTCGTAATGGCCATACCTAGTCCGAAAGGCGGTTCTTTCGACATGCCTTTCATGAATACGTATCTGGTGATAGCCAGTACGTAAATCTATCTTCGTGAAATATTTCGCTCCTGCTAACCGGTCAATCAGGTCATCTGATCTAGGGAGAGGATAACGGTTCTTAATGGTCAGCTTGTTCAATCTCTTGTAATCTATACACATTCTCCAGGTGTTGTCCTTCTTTCTCCTAAGCAACACAGGTGCACCCCAAGGTGATTTACTTGGACGGATCTAGCCCATTCTCAAATAATCTTCGAGTTGTTTAGCCAACTCATCTTCCTCAGCTTGGCTTATCCTGTAAGGTGGAATACTGACAGGATGAGCACCAGGGATCAAGTCAATACGATGATCTATTGCCCGTTTAGGTGATAAACCCGATGGCAGTTCCTTAGGAAATACATCTTGAAACGAATCAAGTATCTTCTGTAATTCTTTGCTTTCAAACACACTTAATTCATTTACATCCTGCGTTCGTCTTGGTACCCTTTTGCTTTGGGCACTCGTTACACATGTGTCCTTTTTCTTCGTAGATAAAACAACGTCCTTCCTTCTTGAGCTTTAAAGCCCTAAGGAGTCGTTTCTTCTTCGCTCGTGTCGAACTTGAATTCTTCGAAGGTTGGTCCGAAGACTTTCCTTCTGTCGTGTTAGCCATAGGTGCGGAGAACTTCCTTTTATGCTTGTTCCCCTGCTCGGTAACGGGTTTTGACTTGGAAGAGACCATTGTATCATCATAGATACTAGCTGAATGAATGGCCTCGTCCAATGTTTTGCATTTGTTATTTTTAACTTGTAAACGGTATGAGTCTGGTAAACCAGCTACGAAAAACCCCAAAAGAGTAGTGGGATCCATCTTTGTAGCTTTCATCTGCAAGTCCCGAAACTTCTGGAGGTAGACCTCATAAGTGAGGTGCTGCGAGGTCATGGTGAAAACCGGGCAACAATATCATAATCATCCTCTTTCTTGAGGAATTCTTTCTTGAAGACGTCTTCGAATTGTGCCCAAGTCAAAGGCTTAGGGTTGAGTTCTTTCCACCAAAGCAAAGCTTTGCCGGACATGAAACGTGCTGCTAACTGGATCTTCTTTCCATCATCATATGGATGAAACTGAAAGTGAACTTGCCACTTATGTAGCCACGTGTCCACGATCTCCTTGGTGCGCTGCTTTTGCTCGCCCCCAAACGGTTCCGGAATAATATTGGGGCCTAAAGCTGAAGCCAAGCTATCCATACCCGATAAAGTAGAGAGGGTAGTGGTCAAGAGAGCGATGGAGTTCTGCAAAGCTTGCATCTGGGCTGCGATTTGTGCCTGACGTTCCGTTGAAGAAGCTTCGAGAGCTACTTTGAACTCTTGGAAAACTAATTTTGACACAAAATCGTCAAAAAGATCGGCATCGGTACCTTCTGTAGCCGGCAAGCCTTCGCATTCCACAAGGGGCTTCAACTCTGATACTTGGGTCGACATCGTGAAGAGGGTACGTGGAGAGAAAATTTGATCTTTGCACAAGAAAAGTGCAAGGGAACTTGAGAGCTTGAGAGCTTGAAAACTGGAGAGATGTGTGGCAAGAAGCCCACTTAAGGGGGTTTATAAAGGTTTCCAAAAAAAAACTAAAAGCCCCCAAAAGCTATCTTTGGCCTTGGAAAGAGAGTTATACCCCACAAATATCAGCTTGCGGGACTTGGAGTCAAGCTTCCCCCTCTGCTTCTTCGGAATATGTACATACGCGTCACTCCCAAAGACACGGAAGTGCGAGACATCGGGTTTCCTGCCAAAATATGCCTCAAATGGAGTCATATGGGGTACAAAAGTCGTCGGAGAGCGGTTAATGGTATGGACAGCCGTTGCCATAGCCTCACCCCAAAGTGGACGAGGAAGATCACGATGCTCCAGCATGGTCCTCGCCATCTCCACCACAGTCCTGTTCTTACGTTCAACAACTCCATTCTCCGAAGGCGATCCGGTATTGGCCAATTCCCTCTTGATGCCATGATCCGCACAAAACCGGAAAAATACAGTCGAGGAGAATTCACCTCCTTTGTCAGCCCTGAGAGTCTTGACCTGAAATCCAGACTCTTTCTCCACCATCACGTGCCAATCCTTGAACCGAGCAAAAGCTTGGTCCTTCTGGGAAAGAAAGTAGACCCACTTGAATCTGGTACAATCATCAACAAGCAGCATGAAGTAGAAAGATCCTCCCAAGGATGGTATCTGCTGTGGTCCACACAAGTCAATGTGAATCAACTCCAATGGTTTCGAAGCCCGCCTGGAAGCCTGCTTCGGAAAGGATTCCCTGTGCTGCTTACCACGTATGCAAGAACTGCAGCGTCCTTGCCTATTACCAACATCTGGCAAGCCAACCACCATGTGGTCCCGGAAGGCGCGCCGCAAAGCATCCACATTTAAGTGGCCAAAACGAAAGTGCCACAAATCTCCGACCTGAGAGCCTGTCAATGAGGAGAGTGCAGAGAGCTTGTAGATGCCATTCTCCACACCGCCTTCCCAAACAACTTTGCCTGTCTCACGGTCCCTTAGAGCAACTGAATGCTCCTCAAATTCCACCCGAAAGCCAGTCTTGCATACCTCATGCACTGACAGAAGATGAAAACCCAGAGCAGGGACATAAAGAACACGGGACGCATGCTTGCCCCCCTTGCCGTCGGGAATAATCTCCATCCGGCCCTCACTATGTATCGGAATAGTGGAGTTATCGCCAATAAAGATACGACCTGACTGCCGTTTCAGATCCAGAAAGAAGTCACGGGATGGAGTCATGTGCCTAGAAGCACCACTGTCGAGAATCCATTCCCGGGTATCCTTCGCGGTGAAGCCAACTGCCTCCTTGCTCGAAGATGATGAAGCATCGGAGTCCACCATCTCCAAGTGCACAAATGCCGGAGTCTTCGTAGCTGAGGCTGAGGAATCAGCACTCTTCCCTGTCCGCTTAGGGCACTTCCTCCAGTAGTGGCCTTTCTCGCCACAATCATTACAAGATCTTTCGGCCTTCAGCTTCTCGTTCTGAATCAGGCTTCTTCTCAGAAGACTTCTCCGGTGAAGCCTTCCCTTTGCCCTTGTTGGTATTACGGCCTTTCGACCGTTGGCCAGTTAAGGCCTCCGAACCTCCGCCGTGAGGAGGGTTCGTGAAACGTTCCTCCTGGTCCAAGACCATTGGCACAAGCTCCTCCCAACTAATGGTGCTGAGCCTGCCACTCGTGATCAACGAGGAATAGAAAGCAGAATACTGACCAGGCAAGTGGGAAAGTAACGTGATGGCCATATCTTCGGATGATATCTCTTTCCCAGCTTGAAGGACTTCCTGCTGAAGGGCCTGCAGCTTGTTAATGTGTTCCCGCATCGTCGAAGACTTTGCAGGGTTCATAACCCGCATCTGCACTTCCAAGGATATCCGTTTCATGGGTGACACCCTGTTGTACAAAGAAGCCAAGTGCTCCCATATGCCTCTCGCCAGCGTCATGTGCTTCACATGGTTGATCACATGTGGTGTGCAATTGAGGAAAATAAACGACTGGACCCTGGCGTTGACACGATCCCACATGTGTGCCTGTGCCTCTCGGTCCTTCCTCGTCGATAATAACTCCCCTTCCTCAGCTTCCGGCCGTGGCACCCCTATGATAATAAAATCAGCAAGGTCATATGACTCCAGAACTGACTCCATCATGACCTTCCAGATGCCGTAATTGGACCCGTCCAACTGACGATCCACTGGGAACGTGGGGAGAGTCGGAATCTTCACGTGCTTCTCAGCCATCTCTAGTAAATCTGCCATCGCGGAGAGTAACCTGAAAGGGTGGGTGGGTGGGGAAAAAAAAAATCTGAAAATCTGCAAGTGGCTGTCCAGCACCTTTGCCCCCCTTCCTCTTGCACCTTCTCTTCCCGATCAGCCCGAAACAGTCCACCAATCAGCAACTTGTTGCTCCCCCTCTTGCTCAGAAAAACGCCCAAGATCTCCTAGAGCCTAGGGCTCTGATACCATGTCAGAATATGCAGCGGAAATGATAACCAAACTTGGGTAGACAAGAGCAAGTAGACTGCAGAAAATAAACAGCACAAGAAACACAGAGAGATAGGTGTGTAAACTCTTCTCTATACACAAGATCCCGGAAAAACTGAATGAGAAAGTGGTGGGGGCTGAGGGGCTATATACACATCTCCTAGAGGGCAGTCGGCCAGCAGCAAGAGTGCCCACGACTGGAGAAAATAATCCCACGACTGAATAAATGCAGTCGGCCAGCATTCTGATGCCCACGACTGATCAAAACCAGTCGGCCAGCAGCCCTGAAGCCCACGACTGATGAAGATCCAGTCGGCCAGCAATGGGGTGCTCCTGGCATCATCTGGCAGCCCTCCCACCACTAGGAAAAATGGGAAAAAATAGGGAAAAAATACGGGGAGTGTGGAAAAATGATATACGGGCGGGCACACCCACAACAGAGGCCCTGGTGTATACAAATAGACAGGAGATGACTTCTAACACCTCTCATAGGCCTGGCCATAAGGCCACGTGGGCCTGGGCGCCGGCCGTACTTGGCCTGGGCACTTGCCCGCCTGGCGTAGGCGCTGCCTGGGCTGGCTACGCAGGCCTGGCCGCTTGGCTTTAGCCGCCTGGCTATGCAGGCCTAGGCGCCTGCCAGCCGACTGGCCCTGGCTGCCCATGCACTTGCGCCCTCAACCACCCGCAGCATCAAACTGCTCCCGGCCAACCGCACGTGACCAGCAGCACTCGGCCAGCATGCCCACTCGCCAACGTGTCCACCTCCGCACACGCGTGCTCTCTCTCTCTCAATCGTTCGCGAAAAGCAAACCTGCTTTTTCTGTTTTCTCTCTCTACGTTCATGCGACTGCACAACGAATCTCTCCTCTTCTTTGCAAAGCAATGACCCTACTTCGACTACCACCTCCCATCAACATGGGTTTCTTTGATGAAGAAAAACACATACTGAATCTGAAAACAGCAGTATGCACAGAAAAACAGCAAGCTTTTTAACACATACCTTTCTTCAACCTCATCTTCTCTACCTACCGACTTGCTCATTCATGAGGTATGCTTTGATACCACTGTCAAATCCCCACCAGATCTCCTCGTGATCGTTCCTGGTACGAGACTCGAAACCTGCAAACAAACGAACAAACAAAGAAGCAAGCAAGGGGGTGCAGGCCTGACTCACCTCCCAACCATGACAGCCGTGGGCAAGCTCACAGTCTTGGTTGTCCCCACCGAGCCACGAGCTGAGCTAACTAGGTTGACGTACCGACTAATCTCCTCCTCGCGACGTCCCATACCGCCACAAAGCTGCCCTCGCGGGCCTCGAGATTGCTGCCGGCCTCGGCTGCGTAAAGCAGGTGCACGTCTGCACTAGATCCAGGCTCCAAGACCATAGAGCTCTCACAAACTTGCGAGATTCTCTATATCCCATTCATTTGCTTTCCTCAGTATTGGACTTCATAGAGCATTTCTTTGTAGACGAAGTACTAGCTAGAAGTGTACACTACTAGGTCATATGGATGTGATTTGACGTCTTCTCAACCACATCTTGTACTTGAATTTCAGTTGTATTACTTCTTTCTTGTACATAATACTGAGCCTTAGTTTAGGACTTTTGTGTGTGTTGTATATGTAATTCCGCCGCACTTACTCTTCTATTTGTAGAAAACCCTAGCACGTAGGCGCAAGTGTTCTACATTAACACACAAGGTTAGAACAACATGGAAGGGTGCAGGCAAACTCACCTCCCAACGGTAGATTCCATCCGGATTCTATGTCACCCCGAAGCATCAAAATACAAGTTGTTGACATGCAAAAACGCAATGTAGCAAAAAAAGGAAAAAGAAAGTTTTGAAAAAAAGCAGATATTTCTACTACTAAAGAGCTTTGATTCCTTCCCCCATCATGCTGCTGCCGCTTAAGCTCTCTTTTCAGCCTTGTGCTTCATTTTCTTCGTCCCCCACAAAATTCTGCCCTGCATCCTTCTTTGTTACTTCAATCTCTGCCTTGCTCTCACTAGATCCACCAGCCACCTGCTAAACAGTGTTGCCCCCCCTTGTGTGTGTCCAGAATCCTTAGCATTTCAGCCATCTCTCTGCCTGTTTACATTGGCTCTCCCTCTTCTACAATCTGCACCCTTTCAGATTCCAACATTATCCCCTTTCCTTCCCTGCCTTGCCTGCTTCCTTCCATCTATCTATAGGATTCCAGGACTTTTGTGTGCCAGAAGATTTGGTCTACTTCATTGATGTCTTATTTTAGATACTACATTTCCATCATCCTTTTAACAATCAGTGTGATTTTCTTTTTGTAGTCAATTCGTTCTTTTTAGTGCAAGTGTTCTTTTTTTTTTTTTTCAGGCTTTGAGGAGTCAACTGCCAGAAACAGGACAACCACAACATTCACAGATTCGTGTACTTCGAAGGACTCGATCGTGGTGAAGGCATCCATCCTTCATGCTGTGAAGTTTTTCAAGAAGGACGTGCAGATTTTGTTCTCCTGTTGCTTGAATTTGCTCCTTGAGGACCTATTCATGCATCTTGGAACTTACATCCATCATGGAAGCCAAATTTATGGCAACAGGTTAGATTGTATATTTGTATATCAGACTTGGAACCTAGCTTTGAAGCAAGGTTTGAACTTAGTCACTGTACATGTAATATCTGTCTACAAGTCAGGTAGCTCCTACCTGATTGGTTAGCCTACCCAAGTGGTTGTGATCTTGAACCTTGATTTCTCTTTGAAAAAGAAATTACCTTCATACACGTGGCTATATGAACAAAGAGAGAGAGAGAAAGAGAGAGAGAGATTATATTAACACCTACAGAAGACAAAAAATGTTACATATGAGTAAACTGTATGTCAACAACATGAGAAAAGAAACGAGCTGCACAAAAAAAAACAGGGCCAGTGTACCACGCTGACTCTGCGTGTACAACGGAGTCGACATGAAAACCTCATGTACCACCAAACATCATGTGTCATCTTCCTTGATGATATCATACAGGGAGGTAATGCCCACTGCCTGGAGAGGTGCTGTTCTGTGGCTCTGAAGTATCTGCTGAATCTGGAGATTGCGAGGGGATGGACTGGATCTCGAGGGACGGGGGCACTTGGCACCTTATCCCTGGTACACCCTCGAGGAGCCAGAGGGTCTCTGTGGCACAATCTGGTCATCCAGGGTCTCTCTGCCTCTGATCTGAATGGGCTGGTGTCTATCTGTCACAGTGGGGTCCTAAAGAAGTCTGACGGATATCTGTGTGGTGTCCCACCTCTTGCCCTGCTATCTCAGTAGTTTGTCTCTGTGGTGACTAATCTCTAGTAAGTAAAAGCCTATACAACTCTGATCTCTGTAGTGTATCACACATGACAAAGGCCCGGACCCTCTCTGAAAAGACAGTGGAAACGTCCCCGCATCTCTTAGTAAAACCCATTTGACTGTTTTTACACTTGTTATCATAGTAAAAGCATCTTAAGATTAGAGATGCCATCCTCTTGGCTGGTTGATCGATGTGGTCCATGGACCTTTATGATCAATCTGGTCCATGCAACTTCATCAAAATATGGGGCCGCTGCAACATCCTGTTACTATTATAGTTGACGTTCCTTAGTGGGTCCCTCCACTTCTTGAGGTTCTTGAACAGAACCCACTGATATTCTTGGGCTATATGGCAAGTGCTTCATTAATTGAGATGCGAAGCCACTCTAATGGCATCTCTCTTTTGAGCCTGGGGACATTTATAGATCTTTCTGGTCTCTTAACCTTTTCTTGTTTGTTGAAATTACTATGGCACAAACTATATGCTGTGAAAGTATCTGGTCTTTGTGCAGCCATAGGTCCTTTTTTACAGGATTTGTGTAGCAGCTCTAGGACTTTGCTTCTCTCTCTCTCTCTCTCTCTCTCTCTCTCTCTCTCTGAGTATATTTTCACTGTTTCTAGATGTATATCATAGTGAAGATTCCTCTTTCAGAGCTTCACTCTGTACATTAATATAAACAATGGTTTTACAAAAGAAGAAGAATATATATATATATATATATATTTGCATACATGTCTCTTCTAGTTTAGAATTTCCGTACGAACTTGAAACGGGTGCTAGGCTCCTCCAAAGAATTGTATCTCTAAGAAGTTATATATATATATAGATTTGTGTAGCAGCTCTAGGACTTTGCTTCTCTCTCTCTCTCTCTCTCTCTCTCTCTCTCTCTCTTTCTCTCTGAGTATATTTTCACTGTTTCTAGATGTATATCATAGTGAAGATTCCTCTTTCAGAGCTTCACTCTGTACATTAATATAAACAATGGTTTTACAAAAGAAGAAGAATATATATATATATATATATATATTTGCATACATGTCTCTTCTAGTTTAGAATTTCCGTACGAACTTGAAACGGGTGCTAGGCTCCTCCAAAGAATTGTATCTCTAAGAAGTTATATATATATATATATATATATATATATATATATATATATATAGCATTGTATCACAAGAAGTTATATATATATATATTTGCATACATGTCTCTTCTAGTTTAGAATTTCCTTATGAACTTGAGACGGGTGCTAGTCTCCTCCAAAACATTGTATCTCTATGAAGTCGGTTGTACAGACAAACACATGAATGCATACTATGTTCTTGAGCAATTATGAAGTTGCCCCGGTAATGATTGGGGTGTACAAGAATTGGGGTGTCCCTTAGGGCCACCAGATTCCACACGAACATAAAGCAAACATAAAACAATGGCCCGGGAAGGTTTCTCTTCCCTCGTCTCATCTCCCCTTGGAGTAGTAGGCAACAGGCTCTAGGTGGCCGGCATAGTGGATGTAATTCACCCAGTTGAGTGTGAGCACTACTCATAGTGGTTGAGTACTTTATGGTGTGGTATGGTACGTGTATAGTACGAGTACATAAAGTACGCATCAAGATAAGTACTTTAAGTACGTTCATGTTATATATATATATATATATATATATATATATATATATATATAAGGAATATCTAGCATCCATAAAAAAAATAGCATGGAAGACAATGGTAATATTGAAATGAAAACTAATCTATTAACTATTGAGCAATGACCACTGACTATATATATATACATATATACTTATATATACATATATATATGTATATGTACATATAAAATAAGGAATATCTAGCATCCAAACAAAAATAGCATGGAAGACAATGGTAATGCTGAAATGAAAACTAATCTATTTACTATTGAGCAGTGACTAAAATAATTAAAAAACGGGCCAAATAAGTGTTGTATATTAAACCTCGTATTTGGTACGAAGACCTTTTCCATACGAGGTATGATACATATGGAGTGGTACGGAAAGTATTGAAGGTACACATCGGATGAGTACGGGTTTGGAATGCAACTATGGCACTACTTGGGTGCCATCTTGTAAATAATTAACACTCCAACACTCATGACATGGAAACATCACAAGACAGAGATAATATTGACTGACACCAATACATCACAACCATTGAGAGGGGTAACCAAGAAGTTATCAAACGTGAAGAGAGTGGGCTGATCCTTAATCCGTCCCCAAGCTTTGCATTCTACTCTCTTATTACCCTCATGACTTGTATTCTCTTGCACATTGGGAAGGGCATGTACACACCTTGGGTGCTTGTCATTCTCATTCTTTTTGCGTTGCAAGCATTCCCTAAACATGTGATCTTTGCTTCCATATGCAAAGCATTTTCCTTCTCTAGCTTATTGCTCTCTTTGCTCCGGGGTGAGACCAAACTTGTGCCTCTTGTTGGAGTTGTCTTTAGATGAAGTATTTTCAGCTTTCTAACCTCTTTAAAGTCTTCGTTTAGTGGATATCCACCTTTTTGTAGGTTTTGGACAACTCTTTCTTTGCCCCTTTAGCATAATCATCCTTGCCAAAATGATGTAATTTTTGCTTGAATTGCTTGGTGGCAAGGGCAAAAGCAATAAGCTCTTGCATATTCTTCGTCCTTTGGCACCCCTTCAATAATCGTTTGATTCATTGGGGTTATGCGAGGTGCTGGTGGTTGTAGGCAGCGGTATAGGTACTTCGGGTACTCTATACATTTCCCTCGTCTAGTGTTGCATCTTTAACAGATTTTCCCTTGGTGTGAGGCCTTGCCCAGGTGGTGCTAGTCGTTGCCATGTAGAAGGCAACTGAGATACTTGAGGTACTTACAGTTGTTGTGTTAGACGTGGGTACCTACACATACTCGTATCATGGTTCCCAAGTCGCATACAACGCATGCAATACATCAATGGTGGGAGAGGCCTCAACTAAGGACACTCAGTTCTCGTGTGATTTTGTCGACATATTGAGCATCATACCAACTCTCGTCGGGGGTATAAATGTTGATTGCCTCTTTTAGCTTTATCTTATCTAGGAGTTCAATGCTTAGCTCATCTAAAGTCATATCCTTTATTTGTCTCTTTGAGGTTGTCATGCTTATTTGGCCCGATGCATGTGACGGAGCTACGATAGTAACAGATTTGGTATCATTAGGTTGTAACTCAATCATGTTATACTCAAAGTTGATGGCTAGCTTGCAACAATCATCAAGTGATGTTGGTTTGGATAATATCAAAGTAGTCATCCATCTTAGTATCCCTTACTTCCCTATGGAAGCATGGTAGTAATTGCTCATTAGTCAACCTCTCCCTAGGGGTCCTCCAAGCAACAACAGTCAAGCCCAATCATGTGGGGTAAGATTAATGTCAAAATTCTCAGGTGATGGCGATGCTATATAATACCTAGAGATATTCGAATCATCGTGCGAGACTTGTGGACGAATCAATGACCAAATGAAAATATTTGCATTTTCCCTTACACTGGACGGGAAGACACATCTATGGTATCGATCACTTAAGCTAGATGACAAGATCACTTTTACATGACTTAAGAGTGTGTTTGTACCTAGTTTTGCATGAAGTGGAGACAAGAGCAACAATTATAACATCAAGCAAAAGGAGCATGAGTCGATGAGAGATTACATCTCTCATCTGAAAAAACCTAAACTCAAGGTAGGGTGGCATAAATTGGATTACCCAATTTGCTTTGCGAGTTAAAAACTCAATGAAACTAAGATAAATTATACCGTAACTGAGAGGGAAGGACTAGCCATGGTGTACAATGAAAAAGTACAGACACTACTTATTGGTGGCCAATAAGTTCATCTTCTTTGTGGATCATCAAGCTTTGGTGTATCTTGTCAACAAACCTTGCACGACTGGGTGAATTATTCACGCTAGTTGTTGCTATTAATGGAGTTTGACTTTACTGTCACAATAAGGAGATATTCATATATGTCAAGAATACCTAATGGTTTGGAGAAGCTGCCCCCACTGGTGTTGATGATGAACTACTAGCAGATGCTGCTATATTCAAATTAGATCTAATACTCGAATGAAGTGAAGAAATCTCCGAGTTCTTACCTATGGATTTCCATAGGACAAGCCATTAAACAAGGATAGGATGCAATGACTTATTAAGTTAGTCATACCTTATCAATTAATAGCTGGTCAATTGTATAAGCTAGGCAAAGATCATGTGTTGAGACGGTGTGTCAGGGAGCATCAGTTCATGACCATTTTAGAAGAGGCTCATAGTGAAATCGTTGTCGGTGAACATTTTGCAGGTGAAGTAATGGCAAGGAAGATCTTGCAAGGGCGATTATGGTGGCCAACTATGTTTGGTGATGTAATCAAATTTGTCAAACGCTGTGACAAATGTCAGCGCTTTAACATTCCCCATGGAAAAGATAGAATTCCTTGGATTCCAATCATTGTGCAACAACCTTTTGAGGAATAAGGAATAGACTTCATTGGACACATCAGCCAGTTGCGACGATGAATGTCAGCGCTTTAACATTCCCCATGGACAAGACAGAATGCCTTTAGTTCCGATCATTGTGCAACAACCTTTTGAGAAATGGGGAATAGACTTCATTGGACCCATCAGTCCAACTGTGCAACAATTGCAAGACCGATATATAATTGTGCCCCACTAACTATGTCACAAAGTAGGCAGAAGTGGAAGCTAGTCGAAAGGTATAACTACTAAATTTTTATACGAGCATATCATATCCAGATTTGAGTGTCCCCTAGTGTTGGTCAGCGATAAGGGCTCCCATTTTATCAACGAGGTCATTCAACACTTACTGATAAGATTTATGGTGGTACACCGTAACTCATCACCTTACTATCCTTAAGCTAACAAACGAATAGGAAGAAAGCACTAATAAAGTCCTTTGTGGTATCCTCACAAAGACTATGGAAGCTAGCCAAAACGATTAGAGCATCAGCTAATAGCCGCAATGTGGGCCTAGAAGACCTTCTATACGGTAACTACATGACAAACTCCTTTTCGGCTCGCCTATACGGAATTGAGGCAGTGATGCATACGGAATATTTGGTGTCTAGCTCAAGGATAGCCGTGAAAGAACATCTCAAGGAGAATGCTCTATTTAAGAGGTTGATAGAATTGCTCGATGTGACTAGAGTAATGGCTCTATACATGGAATGATAGTGGAAAGCTTAGGTGCAAATGATGGTTTGACTAGCAAACTTAAGAAATACTATGGGCCCTTAACCCAAGACATGTTGGAATAGGCATGTAAAAAGAAAAAACAAAATTTAACACAAGAAAATCTCAGGAAGGAAGCATAAGAAGGGGCTAAGGTGAGGGTAGCCCAAGCCAAAACAAAACAAAGGCTAACACTTCAAATAAACATGGCTACTCTAACCCTATTTGAGGAAGAGGACCTTGAGATAGAGCCTACGTGGCTCAAAGTATGCTTAGGCCTTTCCCATGCAACATCAGGCTAGCAAATCACAATGATCCGACATAACACATCCCGGAGGACTAACTAATTAACACTCTCTGACAAACTCAAATTCACGACTGTGAATCACAGCCGCGATTTTGCAGAATAACGTCACATCACTTCTTCCCATAATCATCTTGGAAGTCTAAAATCAATCCCAAAGTGCATCATGATCTAGTCTAAACCTTATCATGGCCTGACCCTCACTACCTTGTCACCATGATTTTGGTGGAATCACGGCCATGATTCTCCCACCTTGTAGAATCACGCCCCAAAAACTATTCTGAAACTCATCTTTTCTGAGCTATGGGGGTGTCATGCCTAGAAATGAAAGAATCACATGCCTTTTTAGCAATCATAGCTGTGATCATCACGGCCATGGATGATATGATCATGCCAACTAAGACCAATTACGTGGTGGCACATGTCACATGCATTAATCCTCTAGCCGCCGTGATCCACCCTAGCCATAAATATAGACAATTTTCTCTGTTTTCCATCTTGTTTTCTAGTCTTCATCTTCATCTTCTTTGAGTTCATTGCACCTTCATCTACATCGTCTACTTCTTGCGCACGCCTTGTCCACTAGCACACTTCTCATCAGGCAGGACTCATGGTTCCATCTTTGTCTCTTTATTGTGCTTGTGTTGTATCATCCTTACTGGTAAGGCATGCATAACTAGAACCCAAGTCGGTTTAACTCATGGTTCCATCTTTGTCTCTTTATTGTGCTTGTGTTGTATCATCCTTACTGGTAAGGCATGCATAACTAGAAGCCAGGTCGGTGAATATCATGTACATTTATGTTGTCTTTTATAATCTTCCACACTTCTTGTTTTACAGTCCCACTCATGCAAGTGCATTTTTACACTCTCTCCACTTCCCTCCAACACTTATAAATCTTGGTTCATCCCATCGGGATTGTGCAGTCTACACAATCACGGTCACCAAAAATCGTGATTGCATAATCACACCAAATCTTATATTTCATAACTAACAATTAACCCTTCCACTAAAACAGTTGAGTTGCCAATGGCATGAAGTCATGGTTACACATGCAAGGGCAACTGTGATTTTGCAGTTTGCGGAATCATGGCACATGATTGCCACATCACCATTCATAGTGCAACGTTACCAATCACACTCAAAAAAAATATTCGCGGTGCCACATCACCAAACACGCCAAAACATTCACGGTCCCACATCACCAATCATGCCACCTGATCACCACGTGATTACCATGTCATCGCTTCACAATCATGTCACCATCGTGGCAAAATCATGACATTTGATTCTTCATGCACACACCGCAACCTTTACTGTCAAACCTTCTCTTGTGTTTTGCTGCTCTTAACGATTAAAATCATGAAGGTTGTCATGCTGTGATTCTGTAGCCTCCTAAATCATGGACGTGATTGGAAAAATAGACGGTTACATTTCATGCCAAACCCTCACACAGTACTTTGCTAACATAAAATTCTAACATCTAACATCTAACAAGGGACCATGATGCTCTTAGCAGTCAGTTGACTAACAAGAAACCCATCTAACCCTCACACAGTACTTTGCTAACATCTAACAAGGGACCATGATGCTCTTAGCAGTCAGTTGACTAACAAGAAACCCACCTGGATCCACTATACGAGGAACCACGATCACCAACTTTCTCACAATGAGGACAACTCCCAAGAAGAGATCTAAGCCAAGCAGGCACATCAAAAAGGAAGCTACCTCGAACCCCTTATGGATCAATGCTGCGACACAATCCTTAACCACATAGAGACAGTGAACAACAAGAAAGTGTACTTCCAGTATCATTCTCCCACCTACATGTAGTTCGTTAAACGACACGAAAGTTAAGGAAAAGGTGGAGCAAATAGGACTAGTCTTCCTTTGATTCTCTGACCACTAACACTCTCATCCCTAAGGGGCACTAAACGGCGAGCCAGAGGTTGAGGGCTGATCCTATGCAACATGAACTAGACGTGGTGGGTATCTACTTTTGACCCCATCCTTGATCTCCCAGCTCTCCAGAGTACGAGAAAATTATCATGAGCGGGACCACTTTTGAAGCCTCGTCTAATGCGACAAGGTCTTTTGCAAATAACTCCATTCGACCCCACAACTTCAATCCAAGCTGAAGCTTATGCGCAATAAGGGCCCAACCACCAAATAAACCATACCCTTTAGTGGGTGATAGATCAGACGCAAGAGAGCTGAGGCACATGGCTCACCAAGAGTCCTAGTGTTCCAATGTGGCTTAAGGATCCAAGCTTGCCAACCCATTGGTGGGGCAGGCTTACTCAAAATCAGAATAGTCACATTCATGATCGCCCATGCCTACAAGGAGTGGAGGAACATGCATACAGTTAAGTTACGGGGCAGTTATGAAGAAATACAATGAAGAAATACAAGCTGATGTTGATGGCCAAGTTACGTCGCCAACTTTGGTATCCAGCCAGATTGCCCTTTCTTGCTATCAAAGAATATGCAAATATATACAGGGCATCTCTAAGGCACATGCGTGTGGACCCCCTGTATGTGCCAATCAAATGACAGTTCATGGCCAGGGAGTTCCATGAAAGGCATGCTCGCGATTCCCATATCGTTTATAATTTTCCTTACTTCGAGCACAACTCTTTTGATTCATTGAACCAACAGTGGCAATTCATGCTTACAATTGTCCATGCATGGCAGGCAATTCCAGATCTAGCCATCGTAGCTACTGCCAGGTTCTTTAAACTCGTCATTCTTCTCATCAACATTCAAGATGATTATGTCCATATAGCTACTACAACAGGGAAGGCATGCACTTTGATCTCAACAAAGGGCCCTCGGATAGAAACGTCGTGTATTATTATCATTGCATGTGTTGCCTACCCTCTTACATATATACAACATTTGAGGACATGATTGACACCGATTCCTAGAGATCACTCTACTTCTTATGCCGCACCCTTCGTGTCCTCCAGATAAGAAAGAGCCGCTACAAGGAATATCTTGGGCAGTAAGCCCGGCAATAGATTTTGAGGATGGAATCTGCATCATGTAGGGGAGATAACCCAATTTTGGGTTAACTTAGCATATCTCCATTACATGCGAGAGATAGCGCAATAAGTGTCACATCAAACACCACTCTAAACGTTGTAATCATGAGAATTGCTAGCTATGCCACAAAACTATGTAACTTGTAACTTCTAGTTCATCTTTCATTAAGTTTTGGGTGCCCAAGTGTGAATAAGGGTCAGTTGTATAAATAACATTATTCTCACAATGTAAGACACAATCCCCCTTTGTGCCAATTGAGTCTAGTCTTGTGTCTATAGTGCGTGAGAGAGAGAGTTAAGTTACATTCTTGGTGCATGTTCCTCTTATGCTTGTATTCTTAAGTGTGAGAGTAGAGAGGAGTGAGTGTCCTTGTATGGACAAAGGCAACCTCATGGCGACAGCTTGAGAAGGCAAGAGAGTGGTGCTAGCTACCACTAGGAAAGCTTGGAGTCTACTGAGATACGAGCTTGGACACCAGCAAGTTCCTTACGACAAGTTAACGTGAGCACTATCCATTACACTAGGAGAGGGATGGTGTAGCCTGAGTGTGTGTGTGTGTGTGTGTGTGAGAGAGAGAGAGAGAAAGAGAGAGAGATAGAAAGACAATTTTACTAACGTCTTCAAAAGACCACTAGGTTCTATGGGACAAAAAAGGTGTTACAAAGTATCTAAGTGTTACACTGATCCTGGTAAAACATAAATATAAAACACTAGAAAAAGACTACTAGCTACAAATACAAGTAGCATCCTCAAGAATACATCATCGGAAATACAATAGAACGATGACCCAAGGTCTAAGGAACATCAAGCAAGGGTGGAGAGAGAGAGAGAGAGAGAGAGAGAGAGAGAGAGATAAGAGTGCGTGCGTGCGTGCGTGCGTGTGTGTGTGTGTGTGTGTGTGTGAGAGAGAGAGAGAGAGAGAGAGAGAGAGAGAGAGAAGAGAGTGTGTGAGATAGTGAGAGTGTTTATGTGTGTGCGTGTGTGTGTGTGTGTGTGTGTGAGAGAGAGAGAGGGGAGGAAGAATATTACCTAAAAACAATTGTGGTGGATGCTTGAGAAGAAACACTCTAGCAAGCTTGAATATGGAGTTAGGAGAGTAGTTAACAAAGCCACATCATAATACTCAAACAACCAATGTCAAATCCTATTTGTCTCTAAACAATAAAAAGGCCCCTTATAGAGAAACCATGCTCTTGTTAATGTCACAATCGAGTGTGTATATTTCTACATGGTTTCAAGGTAGGCCAAAATGTTAAATGGCCAATGAATCTAAGCCTTTTACCTAAATTTATCTTATCAATTACTTTAACCACCTGCCCCACTCCTCGCATGTCACAAGCTATACTATTTATGGTGCCTTTTTACTGCTTGTGGAAAAGGGAAGGGAAATTGCATTTCTCAAGTCAAAATGTGCAAATAAACCTTTAAATTAAAATATATAAACAACGAGAATTATGTTAGCAAGTGAATGGTATTGGAAAGAAGCCTTGCCTTTTGTTGTCAATACATCCCTGCTTATGATCCATCAAGCTACATTCCTTGGGTATTGCCTCAGGTGTGAGTTTCTATGCCTTTGAAACCTTCTTCTTTCCTTTCTTCTTTGCTAGGGTGGTTACCACATCAGGTGTGAGTATTGCCTCAGGTGTGAGTTTCTATGCCTTTGAAACCTTCTTCTTTCCTTTCTTCTTTGCTAGGGTGGTTACCACATCACCTGAGGTTTTGAGTTTTGAGGACACGTAGTTCGAGTCCTCGTGCTCCTCCTTGTGGGGAGTCATCTTGTAAAAGTGAGTTAAATCTATCAACCACAAATTGGTTGATAGGCAAACTCCTCAATTGCTTCACCTCTTTTAGTAAGTGTTATAGGCTATTATAAGTGAAGTTATCTGTTGTGGGAGATGCAATCCAAACTTCTAGAGAGAACCAGCTCACGTGGTGAGATTGGGTTTGAATCTTGGCAAGTTGAGGTTTCTACAAATTGGATTACCGGAGGCCACCTAACACCTTAAGGTTTTGGGGTTTGGATGGCTAGACCAATTTGTGGAACACCTCAGTTAAGCGCACTTGCGCAACAGGACAAAATTGGGATGGGTGACCTCCCGAGAAGTGGGAGGATCCATGTTTCCAACATCTGTATGCTTGGTGATGCTCTGGATAGGTTTTCTTCAAGCTTGAAAAACCAGTCTAGTTTTTCATAAGACCCTGAATATCTAGAGATATTCATATCAAAAAATATATCATCAATTTGGAGTAAAACATGTTAGAATGGTTATTTGATACAAAAGGAGATGAGATTAATGTCAATAGAGCCATTCTTGAGAACTTCTATTGAGATGAGATTAATGTCAAAACAGCCATCCTTGCGAACTTCGATTGACATGAAAAAACAGTCTAGTTTTTCATGGCATGAATTACCTTCACATATTCATGTCAAAATATGTTAATAATTGAAGATAAAAATTTGTTAGAATGATATAGTTAGTCATCATAAGAGAATACAATTAGTGCTTAAAAAGTCATTCCTAAACAAAATTTATGGCATGAAAAACTAGACTAGTTTTTTTGATGACAAAAATTTATCTTTGTTTGACAAGATTGATGCGTATTAGTAATGCAGACAATGTATATGATGAGATGGATTTAGTAACATCTGTAATTTTCGGCCCTCTATACGTGAGCCCATAGCTAGGTCTTCTTCAGGGCTCGTGAGGAGAGCATTTTTCCATCTCTTACTTGATGCGCAAAGGCTACCTACTTGCACTATTCCTCTTTCTTTTGTGGTTAAAGCAATGAGTTCCTTTTTTAGAGCATGATACAAGGCCCAAGGGTTGTGCTTACCCATTCCCACCATGGAGGAGCTACTAGCTGCAGAGTTTGCAAATGACATCATTGCATACCTCACGGGGTCAGAAGGGAACTCTATCGCTTTTTGGTAGCAATGGTTGAGGAGTTCGGCATGGCTTCGCGAGCAAGAATCAACTGGCACAAGTCGTATGGTATTTGGGTAAGTAACACTCCTAGCCCAACTTGCAACTTCAGATGGATCCCTCATGGCACACGGTCATGCAAAATCTTGGATGCAAGGTGGGCATCAACAGCAGTAAATACCCTTGCTCCTCTTGATCATTTGAAGGATGCTTTTATATTAGAGCTATGCCCAAAGCTACCTTGAAGAGTAGAAGTACAATCTATCTATTTTGAAAATCTTGAGCTTGAGGGGGAGTGTTGAAGAAATAACAAGCCCGGGATAAACAGGGAGTTCAAGGCAAGTCCAATAGATCAAACGGCATCGAAATTGGAGCACACTTGCATGCTCCACAGGCACGTGTATGAACAATCCTAATTTAGTATGTGTGTGAAAGTGGGTTTTTTAGGCTTTAAGATTTTTCCCAGTTAAGTTTTTTTAGCAAAATGCTTTCCATTGTTTTAGAGTTTTCGCTTTTCATAACTTGTATATAAAGGGTTGAACCCTCTCATAATAAAGGGTTGAACCCTCTCATAATAAACTTCATATTGTGTGGAGCTTCCCGTATCTCTTTTTTATGGCATATACTAAGACTTATATTTTTGTATGCCTTGATCCAGGGGGTTGCGGTCCTCTATACGCAAGGCCATAGCCAAGTCTTCTTCAAGCTGGGTGAGGAGAGAATTTTGCCATCTCTCGCTCTGTGCACCAAGCTACCCACTTGCACTACTCCTCTTCGTTTTTGTGGGGCCATTAGTTCCTTTTTGAGAGCAGGATACAGGCCTCGAGGGTTTGTGCTTGCCCATTTGCACCATGGAGTTGTTACAAGATGCAGAGTTTGGAGATGACATCGTCGCATAGCTCATGGGGTCAGAAGGGAACCTCCATCGCTTTGGTAGAAACGGCTGAGGAGTTCTACATGGCTTCACGGGAAAGAATCAACCAGCACAAGTCGTGTGGTTTCTGGGTAAGTCAAACTCCCAGCTCCACTTGCAACTTCAAATGGATCCTTCACGGCACACATTCATGCAGAATCTTAGATGCAACATGGGCATCAGCAATAGATACCCCTGCCCCTCTTGATCCTTTGAAGGCAGCTTTTATATTGGAGCTATGCCCAGAGCTACCTTGAAGAGTAGAAGTACATTCTATCTATTTTGAAAATTTTGAGCTTGAGGGGGGGAGTGTTGAAGAAATAACAAGCTCCACATAAACAAGGAGTTCGAGTCGAGTCCAATGAATCAAACGACATCAAAACCGGAGCACTCTTACGTGTTCCATGGGCACGTGTATGAATAGTCCTAATTTAGTATGTGTGTGAAAGTGGGTTTTTAAGGCTTAAAGTTTTTTCTCACTTAAGTGTTTTTTAGCTAAATGCTTTCCGTTGTTTTTAGAGTTTCCGCTTTTCATAACTTGTATATAAAGGGTTGAACCCTCTCATAATGAACATTGTATTGTGTGGAGCTTTCTCGTGTGTCTTTTTTATGACATATACTAAGACTTACATTTTTGTATGCCTGGATCCACGGGATTGCGGCCCCCTATATGCAAGACCATAGCCAGGTCTTCTTCAAGGCGGGTGAGGAGAGCATTTTTGCCATCTCTCGTCGCACTAGGTGCACCAAGATACCCACTTGCACTATTCCTCTTCGTTTTTATGGGGCCATGAGTTCCTTTTTGAGAGTAGGATATAGGTCTCCATGGGTTGCGCTTGCCCATTCACACCACAGAGGAGTTGTAACCGGGGATGTAGAGTTTGGAGGTGACATCATCGCATAGGTCACAAGGTCAGAAGGGAACGTCCATCGCTTTGGTAGCAATGGCTGAAGAGTTCTACATGGCTTCATGGGCAAGAATCAACTAGCACAAGTGTTGTTTCTGGGTAAGTAACACTCCAAACCCCACTTGCAACTTCAGCTGGATCCCTCACGGCACACGGTCATGTAGAATCTTGGATGCAAGGTGGGCATTAGCAGTAGGTACCCCCATTCCTCTTGATCATTTGAAGGAAGGTGGGCATAGGCAATAGGTACCCCCACTCCTCTTGATGATTTGAAGGAAGCTTTAATATTGGAGTGATGCCCAGAGTTACCTTGAAGCGTAGAAGTACAATTTATCTATTTTGCAAATCTTGAGCTTGAAGGGGAGTGTTGAAGAAATAACAAGTTCAAGATAAACAAGGAGTTCAATGCGAGTCCAATGGAACGAAGGGTTGAACCCTCTCATAATTAAACATCAAATTGTGTGCAACTTCCTCGTGTCTCTTTTTTATAACATGGTGCCAAGTGGAGGTGCAGTAATGTATGCACATTGAAATTTGAGACTTGGGTTTTTGTATGCTTGGATCCGAGGAGTTGTGGCCCTCTATACATGAGCCCATAACCAAGTCTTCTTAAAGGCGGGTGAGGAGAGCAGTTTGCCATCTCTCGCTCGATGCACAAGGCTACCCATTTGCACTATTCCTTTTCCTTTTTGTGGTTAAGGCCATGAGTTACTATTTGAGAGTAGGATACAGGACTCGAAGGGTTAAGCTTGCCCATTCGCACCTACACAGTTTGCAAATGACATGGTCGCATACCTCACAGGATCAAAAGGGAACCTCCATTGCTTTGGTAGCACAATGCCTGAGGAGTTGTGCATGGCTTCACGAGCAAGAATTAACTGGCACAAGTCTGGTTTCTAGGTAAGTAACACTCTCATCTCGACTTGCAACTTCAGATGGATCCCTCACAGCACACGGTCATGCAAAATCTTGGATGCAAGGTGGGCATCAGCACAACAAATACCCTCGCTCCTCTCGTCATTTGAAGGAAGCTTTTATATTAGAGCTATGCCCGATTAGGGCGTGTGCTGGTAGCCAACCAGGTTCTTCTGGCTACCAAGTGGCACATCACTTCATGTTGGGCCTTCCATCATTCTTCCATTGGGCACGTACAGTGTTTGATCCAAAACTTTCTTTGGTTTGGAGGAGATAGTCACTCAGGTTGGCCAAAGGTGCCCTGGTGCATATCGTTTCATCCTCGGGCTCAGGGAGGCATGAATTTAATAGATCCCATGACCCACAGCCGGGCCCTTTTGGGAAGCTAATTATGCAAGGACTGCAGCCCGAGAAGGAGCCCTAGAAGGATTTCTTGATTAGCTGCATTTCCTCACGCCTTCCTACCCACCCGTGGATGCTCATGCACATCAGGGATTCGATGGATCTTCTCGGATGCCCCCCTCCATGATCTTAGCACTGGCTTTCAAGACCATTTACAACGAGCCTCTTCCACACCTAGCAGCTTCTTCGCCCTACCCTTGTCCAGGTTCCCCCCACTAGCCAAGAGGAGAGAGAGAGCCCTTACCGTGGAACCCTTATTTCCACTTTCCCTTGGGACACATGATCGGTGATGCACAAACTCACCTCTTGGGGCCGGCTCTGTAGGGAGCGAGCGCAGACTCTGGGCACCTGGCAAAGTTACCATCGACTCTCCCGAAGTCGACAGAGCAACAAGACCATCCATTATGATCCTGGCATTGACTCTTCCATTCCATCGGATTGGCTTCTCCCTCCTGAGGATCCCCCCGCCAACATCCCATGGATGGCCTCTCACACCCACACTGGAATTCCCTTGGTGGTTTTTTATTTTTCACATCTACACTCGTGAGGTCAAACTAGGCGGCCTCCTAACAGCGTCCCAATTTTTGAACAGTGATGCCCTCCCCTCCCCTCCTCAGCACATCCACTTGGTGGGCTATAAGGGGAGGAAGTTTGGCACAGATCTCCCCCCCACCCTGCCCTGCCCCCTCTTGAGTCTCGGGACGAGCTTGCTCGTTCGCGTTTCAGGACGACCTTGCTCATTTTTCACCCCGACTGGAAAAACGGAAAATCTCCCCCCCTCTTGAGTTCAAAGGTGTTGCATCCCAGCACTGATGGCTTTGGGAGAACTACCGATAGCATTGGGAGGCCCAAGGAGTCCCAACTACTTTCGTCGAGGATTTCTAGTGGAGTCTTTGGACGTCTTTCGTCCCTCGAAGATTTCCTTCTTTCTCTGGCTCTTAGCCCATCATGTGGGCACGTGGCTAGCAATCACAGATAGACCAGCGAGCTGTTGCTGTTTGCAATAGCCATGAGGAGAGCTAGAGACCAGGCACAACAGATATGGCAGTGCATCCTCCGTGTTCACCTCCGATCTGAGCACCACCTACACCATCACATGGGGGGGTTGTAGCTTGGGTTCTAGAGGTAAGCAAGGCCTTACTTTACAAGGATGATGGACAAGTACTTACATTGAGTCTCTCACATGTGCATCTCTATGATGACTGTAGCAACAGTTAGACTCTAGAGTCACATACTAGCTCGAGATGGGAGATCATCAACAACATACAAGCTTGGCACATTTGGCAAGCCCGATGCATGAGGTCGTCGACGACATGATTACCACCCCAACTGAGGCCATCCGTACCATTTGGGTGGATCGCATTGCATGCTGGAATCCCCCCCCTCAACCTCTTCTCTGTATGTCTCTCCCTTAAACATAATCTAGTGCATTCTCATTTAGGCCTTTTAATTACCTTTTCAACACACCCTTAATAATAATCAAAAGCATACACAAGTAATGTTATGCTCTCCAGAATTCAGATTTTCTTTTGCAACTATGTTGCTGAATGGCTTTGCATAAGAGACTTTGTGCCAGTGCAGACAACTGTTGCAACCCAAAAAATGGTTTTCAACCCAAGCAATAAGAGATGACCTCATTAAGAGTGTTAAAACCCTCTTTTTAAAAAAAGGGAGAAGTGGCCCAGCCAATCAACAAATAAAGCGACAGGCAGGGGGGGAGAGAGAGAGAGAGAGAGATGACTTTTGGCATCTCCAAGGTAGAATTTTAGGTTGGGTTAAAAAGTATACAACTTACCCTGAAAATCTAAAATGGCCAGTTGAGAGCCTCTCTAAAAGGAATTGAGCCAGTTGACAAAAATACAATAACAGTGTTTGCTTCCTAAGCATAGGTTTAATGTTGTTTTCATTTGGGAGTCCTATGCAAATGCTCCAAAGCTACATCATCCAGTTTGTTAAGGCTGCAGCACCTCTTCTCACAAATTCAGGGCAAGAGAGAAACCTTGCACATTTAAGGAAGCCAATACTTGGACCAGTGTGCCTCTCAGAGTCCTTTCATTCCATAGCTAAGCTTGGTAATTTAATCAACTTCTCTGGTCAACCTTTAACAAGTTAGATCATTATTGCATACATGACAAGGTTAACTTCATGACCAATCAAAACCAAGTTTGTGCCAAAACAATTGGTTCCACACAACCTAGCACATTATCTAAGTACTCATGACTACAAAAGGTCATTTTGCTAAATGCATTTATAGTCCTCTTGATTGCGTCAAATTATAGATACATCTCAGCAGAGGGGTTTGTAGTGCCCAAAGAGGGTCCACTATGACGTTAAATCTGAAGGGTAACCGGAAGTGTCACTTGAGCAGTTGATATAAGGCTGATATCAACCTTGCATTTTAATGTGAAGAGATTGGAAGGCCTGCAATGGACTGAGTCAAGGCTCTTTTTGTCTTGGTCAATGGCAAGCTGTGTAGCAGGCATGTTTCACACTGAAAGCAAACAAAACTCCTGATATGAGACACGCATGCACACACACAGACACGCACAGAGTAGTAGCAGCAGCAGCATTTGCAACTACCTGTTCCCTGTTCTTTCACAATCACATTCATCAACTAATCATTTAACTGAGAATTTCTACTTTCTTTGTACGTGTTAAACAATAGATCACAACTTAAAGATATCAAAGAACTTCTACTATATACCTTATAAGAATGGTCAAAATTTTTTGAGGGTAAATACTTCATAGGCATCAATCCACACACTAAGCTAGATGTGTCAGAGCCAACTCGAATTGGCCCACTGGAACAGGCCTCTCTTTTAGCTCTGATTTAGCACTCATCTTTGAGTTCTTGTTGTAAACAGTGGAAATCCTGAGTGGACGTACAAATTCCCTACTCTTGTTTTTGTTCTCAAGGAAACACCCTTATATCTACCCTAGGTCTGTTTCTTGCAAGAAGCATCGTGGCCATTTCCTTCAACAAAAGCCAGATCCTCAATTCCAGCAAATGGCCGTGATACAGGTGCCCATGCTCATACAACTTCAATATCTAATAAGCTAGTGCTCAAGCTAGTAAATGCTACGAAAACATTGATGAAACTCATGATAAAGAAAAGGCCCACCAAAGTATCAACATGCAAAAAACCAGCCCCAAAAGTTGTGGAGCAACCTGCACAGGAAATGGCATACAAGAAAAAAAGAGAAAAGGTTGTCATATAAAACTGCTTTCATTGAAGATCGAGTTTTAACCTCAGCCTAAAACCTTCAGAAGGTAAAGTGTTCATGAAGTAGCAATCATTCATTTTCAAAGCAATGCCAAAGTACACGTTGACTAAAACATGGCAGGCTGATGTGGCCCTTATACATTCCATTTGACATTTGACTCCTGTAAGAAATTCAGCAACCCCCGAGTGTTGTATATTTTACCAAAGCTTATGGCAAAGGGTTTCACACTAATAAAAGACATGCTTTTACTGACTGGTTAGTGCTAATAAGAAGATAATCACTCATTAGAAATTTTACGAGTGCCATCAAGGGGTGTGAAAATGTAGTACAAGGTCAAGTTTTGATATTGCAGAACATATAGTACAAGGTAAGTTATCTTCTTCTCTCCACGTTGTGATCAGAATTCGAGAAGTTCACTATTACCCATAGGGACACTCCAAGAGATGACCTCTTGTCTGAATTTCACCATTAGTGACACTACAATGACGTCTCTTCTGGATCATGAATGGGACAATAGATATCTTTTTTGGGATCGTGAATGGTAAAAAGTTCAAATTGAAACACCTGTGAATGGACAACTTGTGGGAGTAGGCAACCCCTGTGAATGGGCAACTAAAGAGGCCATTGAAGTCAATACTTTGTAAGATGGAAGACCTATGTTGTTTGTGCATGTGTAAGCTCTTTATTCTGGACAAGGTCATGCATGATTGTGGGTCATGTGTGGAGGCACCTCATAAGTAAGAAGTGTGGGAAAATTGACAAGTTGATTTCTTTTCATACAATAAGGTAAGTTAGATTTATGTTCATTAGCTTTCTTGCTCACGATTTTCAACTGAATTTTTGATTTATAAAAGAGAACCAGCCTTCCCATAAATCATATATGAGCCCCCCTTGCAAAAAAGCATAAACTTCCATCTCCCCCTCAGCACTCCAATGTGAGCTGTATGGCTGTACAGACACACTGCACAAACTGCACATCAGCACATGCAGTCACGGTTGGCCACTTCTCATTTCATTATAACAGTCTTCACAATGTGCATTGACTTGTGATAGCATCCGTTACCAAAAGCAAACACCGTCGGTATTTATCCGACCAAGTATCACCATTTGCAACTCCGATTCCTGAAACCGGCCACGGGGGGTTTCACACTCACGGCTTATAGTATTAACACAATTAAACACTCTGTCACAAGCCTGGACATTTCCAATGTGAAAAGGGGTCTAGCATATTTCGGGACGCCCCAATATGCATTAATGTACAAGCTTTGGGAATGGGGGATTATCCAGTTCAAAAGATCTAACGTCCGAAGCTTGATCTAGGCGCCCGAGGTGGTTTTTTGGACACATAAATGGGCATTGGGAGCTCCCGAGCATTTGGGAGAGATCTAGCATTGAAACATGGTAATACATGGTGCTCACATACATTTCTAGTAAGGTGGAATACAAACAAATATATATAGCATCATCATAAGGCCAAATGAATCTGAATTTACAAACAATTTTAAAAGAAAGAAGAGAATCACTAAAAACAAACAAATCAAAAATAATAAAGCTTAATATAGAACATCCGAGAAGAAATAATAATAATAATAATAACTTGCAAAACTAGACAAATACATAAATAAATCACACACACCCACATACACACAAATTCTTTATTGAACCACAACAAAAGAATTTCTAACAAACAAGCTAAACAAATTTTGATGTCTAATTAGCGACGACAAAACAAACTTTAAATGACTAATTCACTAAAACAAAACAAGCAAAGATAAGAATACAAAAGTGTGAGCTTTAGTATAAGATCAACTCCATCGTGCATAGCATGGACTAGGTGCTACGACATCCCTACTCACGTCATCAGTGCCCAAGAGTAGGTGTAGTGTAGGCTTACATATAAAAAATTTATCCTAACCAAGACAACTCAATTTTTATACAAAGACCAATGAGCTGAGTTTCTATCAAGGCGAAGGGCAGACTCAGCCTCCTAAAAACTATTTTTGGACAACCCCCAATGGAAATTCCATTTGCGTCATTACATCCATAAGCTAAGCAAATGGTGGAGCTTGCTGACGCACCTTTGACAGAAGATCTACGAGTTGAAATAGTTTTAGAGATGAGGTTTTTGGGGGGACCATTTCCTTAAATTGGGACATGTGACAGGATTGTAGATCAAAGTGAGACAAGTGGCTCACACTTGTCACCTCAGCTCTCCACTTGCCATTATAGCTTTTACTTGCCATTCTAACAAGTACAATGGCAAGTGCTCCTAATATAGAAAGAATACTGCCATAGAAAAGCTAGAAAGGTATAGTAGAGGACAATGAAGTAGTGTAGAGACTCCCCATAGAGTGTCGTAGACAAGAATGGGAGCAGCCAACATGGTAGAGGCTAGTTTGCAACAATGGAGCCTACTCAAATGGAGAGAGTGCTCCAATTTATAGATTTGGGACTCTCATGAGCTATTGCTATATTGCCATTGTACTTGAGCCATTATATTTATTGTACCAACCATTATACTTGCTAAATCAACCTCTGTACTTGATGTACCACCATTGTACTTGTTGTACCAACGACTGTACTTGTACCAACCCATGAACTTGTTGTTCCAAATTTTGTACCTATTGTACCACCTCTATTGGTGCTGCCCCCACTTGTTTTGGTTGCCCGTGGTGTTGCTGCCCGACTTGTTCATAGTGCCTGGGATGGGTGCCTAAAGCTGTCTCGATTGTTCTACACCGATTATATAGCTGCTCGAGTTTGTATTTCACCAGTGTTTTGGATTTATGGTATATGTGGAAGTATTATTTGCTTCAGCTGAGTTTTTCTATCACATATGGCATCTTGAACATTACCCTCACAAGAAGAGGTGTCAAATGATGCTCAATGTTATGGAACCACCCAAGTACATGCTTTTATAGGCATCAAGCCTTAACTTTTGACCAAAACCAAATAAGGGATGTTCACATTCAAAGAGAGTGTTCACACCAACTAACTCCAAAATACCCAACAGTCAATGACTTGCACTTTCGAATGCAAGAATCTTCCTCATCCCGCATGTGGATCTTGCTAGATAAGGGTGTATATGAGGCTAGTATGTTTTTACTCTTCCAAACTGGTAGGAAAATTTATGCTCTGATAACTATAACTGACCTTGGGGAGTTTCACTCTCATTGCTTATACTATTTTATTTTATTTTTTCAACTGGCCTTTGGCCCAAGATCCTCCCATAGTTACCAATTTTTCACCGCCCGTAGGCACTTATTTATCTGCACGTAGGTGATGCCGCCGAGGAAGCACCAAGGGGGGTTTTGAACCCAGGACCTCTTGGTCCTAGGCAAACACCTTCACCACTTGAGCTATCACCTCATTGGCCATTGCTTATACTATTAACACAATTAAGCACAGATTTAAGAGATCACACCCTTGAACCGCTGTTACAACCCCACAAATCTCCTCAACACAAGTGATTAGTACAAACCCCCTAAGATGGGTGCAAGCTAGCTCAACTCCCACATCAAGGTTAGGGGAGCCCTGGGATTAGGACAAAGCAAGCTAATACATGTGGCTAAGGTTATTATTAATAAATCCATGTGTACTAGCTATTTATACAAGATGGTTTTATGTTTAGAAGATTTGTGGGGTTGTAACAACCGCATCCACAAAGAAAGAAAGAAAGAAAGAGAGAGAGAACTCTGCACAGGGCAAGCACTTCTTCCGCACGTTACATTGGTATCAGAGCCTCGTAGAAGTTCTAGAGGTGTTGAATTGATACATGTATCCCAATGGTGCCAACATGAAGTCAACCATGGGATATAAAGCCCCCGAGTGGGTATCGTGGGATATGAAGCCCCCACATAATGTGCTTTAGAATGGCCCTAGGGCCATTCTACCATCCATATTGTGCTTGATGTAGCACAATACACATTTGCATGGGGCTTTACCACTCTCTTTCTCTCAGCCCAAGAAAGGTACAAGTTTTCAGCCCAAGGAGGGGACACGAAGAATAGGTGCATATTTCTCAACGCAGAACAGAGCATTAGAGATTGGAGCAACCCAAGGTTGCAGCAAAAGGTTTTTCAAGACAAGATCCAAGTGATCAAGAGTGCCTCAAGTTTTTGTAGCAAGATGCCAAGGATGGAGTCCGCATGGAGTAAAGAGATAGTGTGAGTCATCCAAGATCAATTGGATTCCCATCATCAAGCTTAATAGGAGGGGATGTCACATGCACAGATGTGGACATACTTATGTCAGAATACGCAACGGAGATGATGACCAGATCTGGGAACACGAGCAAAAAACGCAAGCAGAAAAACAGCACAAGAGAGAGAGAGAGATGTAGGCGTGTAACTCTGCTCTGATATACATAAGAAGATCCCGAGAAATGATACAAATAAGGTATGGGGGCTGGGGGCCTATATATACCTCCCTGGAAGGGCAGTCGGCCAGCAGAAAGAATGCCCACGACTGATAAAAAGGTCCCACGACTGCATAAATGCAGTCGGCCAGCAAACAGGTGCCCACGACTGATGAAATCCAGTCGGCCAGCAGCCCAGTAGCCCACGACTGATCAACATGGAGTCGGCCAGCACTGGGGTGCTCCTGGCATCACCTGGCAGCCCTCCCAAGCCTCAGAAAAATGGAAAAAAATAGGAGAAAAATACGGAGAGTGGGGAAAAATGGGAAAACACCTCATAAGGGCGGGCACACCCACAACAAAGGCCCTGGTGTATAAATCTAGACATGAGATGACTTCTAACACCCCCTCTCAGCTCCTGGCTGTGTGACCAACCACTGGGAGCTGGGGTGCCGCCTGAGCAAATCCTGAGAGAGCGACTTCGTGAAGAGAAGGTGCAAGAGGAAGGCGGGCTGATTTGCTGGACAGCCAGCCACTTTCGGATCGACGGTAACTCCCCTTCCTCAACTTCCGGCCGTGGAACCCCAACAATGATGAAATCGGCGAGGTCGTAAGACTCGAGAACAGATTCCATCATAACCTTCCATATGCCGTAGTTACTCCCGTCCAACTGACGGTCCACCGGGAACGTGGGGAGTGTCGGGATCTTCACATGTCTCTCGGCCATCTCAAACAGATCTGCCATAGCGGGGATGTACTCTGAAAAGGGTGGGTGGGTGGGAACAAAGAAGAACTAAAACCTGCAAGTGGCTATCCAGCAAATCAGCCCGCCTTCCTCTTGCACCTTCTCTTCCCGAACAGCCCAAAACAGTCCACCAATCAGCCACAAAACAGTCCCCCTCTTGCTCACACAAATCCCAAGAACTATCTAGAGCCTAGGGCTCTGATACCATGTCAGAATACGCAGCGGAGATGATGACCAGATCTGGGAACACGAGCAAAAAACACAGGCAGAAAAACAACACAAGAGAGAGAGAGAGAGATGTAGGCGTGTAACTCTGCTCTGATATACACAAGAAGATCCCGAGAAATGATACAAATAAGGTATGGGGGCTGGGGGCCTATATATACCTCCCTGGAAGGGCAGTCGGCCAGCAGAAAGAATGCCCACGACTGATAAAAAGGTCCCACGACTGCATAAATGCAGTCGGCCAGCAAACAGGTGCCCACGACTGATGAAATCCAGTCGGCCAGCAGCCCAGTAGCCCACGACTGATCAACATGGAGTCGGCCAGCACTGGGGTGCTCCTGGCATCACCTGGCAGTCCTCCCAAGCCTCAGAAAAATGGGAAAAAATAGGGGAAAAATACGGAGAGTGGGGAAAAATGGGAAAACACCTCATAAGGGCGGGCACACCCACAACAAAGGCCCTGGTGTATAAATCTAGACAGGAGATGACCTCTAACAACTTAACCCTCTATTTTAGATAGAATTGGGAGCCTTTTTTAGGCATTAACCAATCTGTTTATGGGATTTTTGGTGTTTTGTTGTCCAAGGACCTAACCGCCAACAATCAGGTACTAGTAGGGGCAATTCCATGAGCCTATAAATAGGCAAGTGCAGTTCATTGTGTATTCATCCGATCCCTCATAGGTGGGACAGGTCATAGGCATAGATATTAGCTTTTGGAGGCCATGATTGGCTAGGACCTATGTACATATTGATACATATATAAAGACAACATCTCTCTCTTCTCTATGTTTATCTTTGTGTTTTGCACAGTTCTTCTTAAGTCAGGCAGATGTTCCGCGTGTTGCATTAGGCAAGATATGTGCAGTCCCGTGGCAGCCCTGAAGCATGGCGCCCACAGGCTGGTCCTATTTGTAGTGGGTGTCCAGAAGTGGGGCTGCCGGCTAAGGCTTATGGTCGGCCAAGAGTGGAGCATATGGGGGCCAGTCAAGGCACCTAAACCAGGCCCATGCAAGGCGGCCAAATGGCCTGCGCATAGACCAGCCTTGACCGGCCAGTAGTGCAAAGGGGCACCAAGGGCAGGAAGGCCTGCCCATAGGCGGCCAAACCCTAGCATATAGGGCACCTAGGCGGCATAGAGGATCAACCTTGGCGCAAGGGACTGGACAGGGCACGCAGGGGGGCTGGGCAGCACAGGTTGACTGGACAAGTCACGCAGGTGGTGTGGACAGTGAGCAGAGAATCCGACACAAAAGAGGACTGCGTACAGGTTGGTTGCACACGTGATTGTGTGGGCCGGGTGGAGAAGAAAACCTAAGCATGCAACAAATTAGATTCCATCACAGTTTGGCAAAGACCTCGAAAAACTAAAGATTATTAATTAGGGGTTGTACAAAAAAGTGTCACGACTTAGGGTCTATGAAGTCGCGACTATTGAGCCATTCTTGGACCCACCAATGTGTGTGCGAATTCAGACTTCAATCCCACGTAGCAAAAGCTTCTTGACACCACTTGACAATCTCACAGTCATAAGTTGGCAAAGGCATGGAGCTAGTTTTTGACAAGACCGCCTACCACCTAGTGGCTATTCTGATAACACGAAGGGTTCATGGTAAAATCAAGTATGACCTCTTCACCGTTTTAAAAAGAACTATCCACTCATGTGGAAGAGTAAGAGCATGCAACAAATTAGATTCCATCACAGTTTGCCAATGATCTCAAAAAATTCAAAATTAGGGCTTGTACTTGAAAACAAGCATCACGACTTAGGGTCTATGAAGTCAAGATTATTGAGCCATTCTCGGACCCATGAATGTGTGCGCGAATTCAGACATCAATCCCACTTAGCAAAACTCTACTGACACCACTTGACAACTCCATGCACATTGGTTGGTGAAGGCATGGAGCACCCATCAACCTTGGGCCCGATACTATCCCCCCTCAGGGGATCTTGGGATAATGGGCTCCTGTTTACTTTCCAGCCTTATTGCTGGTGGCGGGTAAAATCCTAGCCATCCCGGTGGATTCACTCACTTAAAGTCGTCATTGTCGACTTTAGGGAATTATTGCCCATATCTTCGGTGCATACGAAACGTGCGTGCCAACTCGAAGAAAAGCAGTGAGGGAAGGTGACACATTATGGGCTGAAAAGAAGTGAAAGGTTAAAGAAGGGATTTTAGGGTGGATGAGAGGGCTGAAGTGAAGTTTGCAGCGGTGAGACTGAATTTATTGGGATATTTGAGTTTTTAAGAAAGCATCCTTGCTTTAGTTTTGTGCTTTTCGAAAAGCTGGGGCTTAAAAATTAAGCCCCCTCCCGCTCTAGCAAAAGATAAAGCTCACTTATGCTTTTTTTAATTCATGCCTTTCCTCGTTTTATCATTCGTGTTATCCGAATCGCCACTAGGTGGTAGGTGGTAGGTGGTAGGCTCTTTCATCCTTGACTTTGCATGGATTAGGCTGACCCCCGTCAAGTTGACCAAGGTTTGACCTTGGTGTTCAAAGAGGAATTCGGTTGCTTCAAGGATGGGTTCTTAGAGAGGAGCTTGCTCATTCCACCTATGATCATGTCTAATGGGAGTTTTATGTGGGGTGTGTTGTGGTGGTATGGGATGCCATAGTGTATTCTCATGTAGAATCTCCTTAGGCTTCACGGGTTTTTCTTGTCTGGGACACTCTATGCTTTGGCATAGTACTCGTAGGGTTATAAATTTTATGATTCATCACACTCTCGTGATGACCAAATGATATTGATGCATGGGGCAGCCTCGGCATTATACATGAGAGGGATGAGAAGTTTGAAACTTCTCGGCCTTGGACTAAATTTCTAGACCAATTGACAGTTGGACCGTTTGATACTCTAGGATGGACAGTGTTCCATGGGGTTATTTTGATTCCAAGACTTTGGAGTCATGTGGACTTTCCACTTGTTAAATAGGGTGTAGCCCATTGACATGTTAGGGGTGAAATGTGTTATATGGTAGAATGTGCAGCGGAAGAAGGGAAAGTGGAAACACAGGAGAGAGTGAGAGAGAGAGAGAGAGAGAGATGGAGAGGAAACACAAGTGAGAACTTGCTCTCAATATCATCATCCAAAGGAATACATGTCCCGAGCAAGAGGGGAGAAAACCTCGTATGTAAGGGACTGCAGCAAACAATGCTAAGCAAGCAGTGAAGAATGAGGGAGGAAAGCCAGCTATATATATTCCCATATGAAGACAGCCGACTAGCATCCACACGACTGGGTAAATGTCCACGACTGGAATAAATATCCAAGACACCATAAAATTGGGAATATGGTCACCCCTCACATATGTTTTCCCATATGCCCCTCTAGCTAACATGGTCAACCCTAGAGGCTAAAATAGGACACCAAACAGGAAGCCAGCAGCACCCCCTCTCAGCACCGGATGCTGAGTGAACTCCAAGAAGCCAGAGACGTCGTCCTCGATCAAAGATGAAAGACTGCAGAAACAGGTACCAAGAAAGCTCCACAAGCAATCTCCTCAGCAACTCAACTACAAAAGCAACAGAACAAGCTACCAGGTACACCGCCCCTCTGGAAGAAAACAACCATGTAGGCTGCGACGTGCTGCTCCAAATAATGGTTCCAAACCCAAGTGTAAGAACACTCCCCGAAGTCAAATGTCGTGTATCCAACCTGGAGAAGGTATGAAAAACCTCATAACCAACCAAGATCAGATCATGTAGATAATCAATCTTGGGAGAAGCAAACTGCTCCTCACTGGAACCCTAAAAAAAAATAAGAGTCAATTTGCTCCAACTCTGTACCAAGAGTAGCCAAATGCTGTACAAAAGCATCCTCTGAAAAGGTCGACATCACAAGATGTAAAGACTCTGTAGAAAAGATAGGGTCCATCTGCTCAAACTCCGTATCATGAGTTGCCCAATGTTGTACATAAGCACACTCCACTAAGGTGGGCATCGCCAGATGAGGACTCCACATCCCCCTCTGAAAAAAGATGTCGTCGGACTGGTACAAGCCCAACTTGATTCTAATCCAAATCCAAAAAACTCTGGAAGTACCACTATGCCCCAGGCATGGTTAACAACCACAAATCCAAGCATCCCACCAGGTCCAAAAGTCCATCCTCCAAAACAACAAACCTGTAGAACTGGCAAGGGGAGGGGCAGTCTCAGAAGCATCACAAAGAGAGGCAGAGGTATACTCCTCACAATGAGGAAGGGAAGCACGAATATAAACTGCAATGGTAACAAAGTCTTCAAAAGCATCACTGATAGTAGAAGACTGTTCCATAAGTATAATCACATCCCAAGAATCAGCAACAAATAAGTGATCCATGTGAAAGGATCACACCTCATAGGCAAAACACCCTCCTTGTTCTACAAACACTGCAAAGAACACAGGCTCAGACAAAATAAACTCTGCTCAGGATCTCTGAAAAGATCACTGCTCTCCTCCAAAATCTGTAAACTCCTCTCACAGAAGAAAGTCTCCACAAATACAAAACAGCTCCCGAAACTGATCCTCAAGTGAAGTAGCTGGAGATGGGCCCCCTCTGAGTGTAGAAAACTCCTTTGGGAAGTAAAACGCAGCCAAAACACTGCTGTCTAGCAAAAACAGCACTCCACCGCCAACAGAAGGCAAAGAACATGAAGAAACCGGAAAACCGTGTAGGCCAGGAACAAAACACAGGTATAGATGCTCCAAAATCAGCAAAACGCTGACTGAAATCAGAAATTCGGTATCCTCCTCAAGTACCAAACTGCCTCCAAAGCCACAATCCCAAAAAAAAACCCCCTCTGCAAGTGATCTATGTTCACTGGAGAAAAAAATGCAACCAAACAAGGGCTACAAACCTGAAAATTCAGGCCAACCAGTGTCCACACCTCCTATGAGGAAAAACACTGAAGAGAAGGTACCTTCGCGTCCAACGGATGAAGCCCAAGTGAAGGTAGAGCTACCAGCATAAATCAGTCCGGAAAAATGCAACAACCACGGCTGCAAATCTGAAAACGCAGAGGTATTCGGGACAATAGAAAGGGCAAATTCTCGAAACGCATAAGAAATAGGTACACCCAAGCCTCAGATCAGCAAATCAGCATTAGAAACCCTGTAGGAGAAAAAACGCAGCATGTAGGCTGCTACTACTGGCTTGCACAGAATAGGCGGCCAGCACTACAGGGGAAAAGGGGGGGGGAGGGGGGGGGTTGATGCTGAAGAAAATGCTGAAAACTACTTGTAGAAACCACCTCTAGAAAAACGCAGCACACTAGGTGCTGCTGCCCTGAAAACAGTGCAGAAAACAAGTGTGAAAGAGCTTCTCAAAGGTCAAACTGATGAAGAAAGACCATGGGCTGCTGAGAAGAAACGCCTGGAAGAAGCAGGCGACCAGTGGCAATGCTGAGGAAAAAAAAACGCAAGATCTGTCCACCTTGCTAAAAACGCAAGAGGGAGAGGAGGGAGCATCCAACACTGAAGATCACCAGCGCTCTGATACCATGATAGAATGTGAAGCAGAAGAAGGGAAAGTGGAAACACAGGAAAGAGAGTGAGAGAGAGAGAGATGGAGAGGAAATACAGGTGAGAACCTGCTCTCAATATCATCATCCAAAGGAATACATGTCCCAAGCAAGAGGGGAGAAAACCTCGTATGTGAGGGACTGCAGCAAACAATGCTAAGCAAGCAATGAAGAATGAGGGAGGAAAGCCAGCTATATATATGCCCATATGAAGGCAGCCGACTAGCATCCACACGACTGGGTAAATGTCCACGACTGGAATAAATATCCAAGACACCATAAAATGGGGAATAATATGGGAAAACATATGTGAGGGGTGACTAGCCCCTCTAGCTAACATGGTCAGCCCTAGAGGCTAAAATAGGACACCAAACAGAAAGCCAGCAAGAAGGGGATGATGTCTAACATTATAACCATTGTCCTTCAAGACGTCTATTAATGGAATTGCGTGGACTTTTGGTAACCTTAAGTTCATTCCAATTTGGTGTGGTGAAAAGTAGCTAAAAGCCGTATGTTGTCTTCAGGTTGTTTGAGGACATGGAGCATACGTAGAAATTGATGGGGAGTTTTATGCTTTCCATAGAGTAGACGTGAGAATTTGTTGGTTATGTGTGAAAACACAATCTCCATTCAATCTTAGATGAGAATTGGACAAAGGAGATCTTGTAATTGGAATTTTGTACTGGAAGTACATCGCACTAGGACTTGTTTGTGCATTAAGTCAACTAGTGTTTGCCAACAACTAATGTAGGATGCCAATAGGTATGACAGTTAAGTTGTGCTGTGGGGCTGTGCTAGGGTTGTTATGGTAGAGCTTGTTGCACTTTAAGACTAGATGTCCTATTGAGACTAAGCTCTTGGATGAGAGTTGGATTAACGGTAAGCAATTGGATCTTTGTAGCATGGTCTACAAGAGGAGTCTTACATTGGCCTAGGTGAAAGACAGTAGACTTGAGTGGATGCTATGGACGGATGTCGAGATCCACGGATTCGCACGTAGGCTTGTCTCCTTATGCATTTGCGAGGGCGTGAATTAAATAGAAAGAGTGAAGTATGTTATGTCTCAATAGGCCTAGGGTTAGGGCTAGGGACGTGGACTAACCCAGGTTAGGGTTAAGGCTTGGCTAGGACGTAGGGACCTCTCAAGGGTTCACATGTAGACCAAGGGCGCTAGCACGATGAGGTGTAGATTGGATAAGAGCTTATAATTTATATATATATACCTAGATGAATCCAAGAACAAGCCCAAATTCACCTTTTAGGAACGTGCATGTTACATACTCATGATAGTCAACCCACAAGACTATATAACTATCAACTCCATTATGCATAGTATGGACTAGATACTACGACATCCCCACTAACGTCATCAGTGCCCAATAGTGGGTGTAGAACTCTGTATCAAGATATGCTCTCACACGAGCTTATAATTAATAGCCTAGACCTCATAATGGCTAAAAGCTTATAAATAAAGCAAGGTCCAATAATAGCCACACTTATGAGTTATTGAAGTATCCACAAGGTAGACAGAAGGCTACCAGGGGCGTGCAAGACCTCATGGCCATGGAGCTGCAAGGTGGGTGGTTCGGCCTAGTGGTATGGGACACTAGGTTGGTGCCATCGGTACCAAATAGGCTCGCGGTAGCAATCAAAACTAAGGCTTGGAGGTGATTCGACTCTCGAGGTACTCAACCTATGGTTGGGTGGTGAGTTGCTAGCCACAATCTATCGCGGTCACGCGATGCGTACAATGTTGGGTCTGAAACCTCGTTAGGGTTTCAGTTCTAGAACAGTTGATCCTTGGGCATGGGCTCTGGTTTGTGGAGACCTTACACACACACACACACACCCCACCCAAAATATTGAATTACCAAGGAGTATTTAACTCGTACAAGCTATGTGAGCCAAACTTCTGCCTACCTAGAGATGGCTAAGTTTATCAAAATACATCTTTTATATTTCAAATACAATCTGGCATTTAGCCTTTGCCCAAACTTTAGAGAACAATCATACCCCCTACCCACATGTATACAACTGACCTTTTCGCTAACGCCCAACATCAACATGAATGATACATATTTCTTCTTTACGAACTTATGAATCTATGAATTCTTACATGCACATCATCATATCTGCAAGGTGGAGTGTAGATAAAGGGACTATCTTCAGGCTGAATACTATCTCAGCGCCAAGGGAAGGTACTCAAGTCAATTCAGTCCTGATTATTTACAACCGGCAGTCTCGTAGTCTACTCATTCAATAAAGCAAATGCACCATAATACCCTCTGTAGGGCCCCCACCACGAATAGTGTATTTGCTTTATTAAAATGATGTAAATCTGAAATAAAGACAAGTTCTTGACCTGCACTTCTTCACCTTGGCTGAGCACTTCCCCTTGGCTGTCCTGGCCCTTGGAACACAGCAACCCTTTGTGAATAATGAGATGCTAGACTCAATTCTGGTCTTGGGTTTTTATACCCACTATCTATGCTGGTCGGCCTCTGCTGGAAGCCTCACGACCTCGTCCAAAAGCAATAAATGCCCTTTTTAATCATTCGTTTCACACTGCTGCCCACTGGCCACCCTGCACATGCTGCTGGGCAGCGCCTGGGCTTGGCCGATTAGGTGCTGGGCAGCCTTTTGGCCTGGCCAACTGGGTGTTGGGCAGCGCCCAAGCCTAGCCACTTGGCTGGGCTGGCTCATAGGCCAGTCGGCTGCCTGGCCAAGCCTTCTTGGGCTGGCGAACAGCCTGCCCAGCACCACCTTGGGCTGGTGGGCAAGTCCTGGCCCCTCTTGGGTAGCCTAAGCCTACCCAAAACCCAATGCAAGAGCAAAATGCCCTCTTCTAGGGTAGCCCTATGGGCTGGACCCCTTCCTACATGCTTCTACAAACGCCTGGTGTCCAGTTGCAAACCCAACACGCAAATCATCTGACATCATTACAAAGGGAGACTCACAGTACAAACTGGCATTGCTTCATGTGCAAGACAATATACACCTGGCCTCAAACGCGTAGAGTGGAAGCCTAGTTAACTCGTCCCAGAGTGGGCTCACATGGGACCAGTTTCCACTCCAAGTCTTGTACCTTCTTGTTTAGATATGTCCACGTGGCATCCAAGTGCAGGATGCACGTGACATCCCTTTTTGCTTAACTTGACGGAAGCTGCATAGCCTCCAAATAGTCCGTCAATAAAGCCGGATAGTCCGACATGCAAATTGATAGCATATCTCAAAACTTTTAAAAAATGTGGATTGAAATTGATTCACTACTAAATGTTGAGCATGTTGTCCGTTAAATGTTGGTGTATTTAAGACCTTGTTGCCTTGCAGTGGTTGCACAGGGCAAGAGCGCCACAGGAGAAAAAAACGCTGATGTATAGAGGCATGGAGAAAACGCATGTTCAGCAGAAAACGCAGCCACCTACTGCTTCCAAAAATGCAGGAGAGAGGAGGGGATCAAAACGCAGATAATGGGAGCCGGGACCTAGACGTCTGATACCATGTTGGAGTATGCACATGCAGAAGCATCAACGAGAGAGAGAGAGAGAGAGAGAGAGAGAGAGAGAGAGAGAGAGAGATTGTAGACAAGATCACTTTATTGATTAGAGGCAGTGATTGCCAACAGATGAGCATTACAATGTGTGCTTGGGATTGGATACAAAACACGTGATGAGTGGAGGCCTTTATATAAGGAGGCCAAAAGCTGGCTAACTACACATGAACTAGCTAACAACCCACAACTAGCATAAATATGAGAAAAATACATAATCCCCAAATAAAAGGGCCAATTCCCACACACAGAGATGCACAAAATTCTAACAGTGTTGCGGCTTGCCATAGCAATGATACACCTAATGGTAGTCATAAGAGATGTGGGTGCAAAGATCTCATCATAATCTATGCCCTTCTGTTGTGCATAGCCCTTTGCAACAAATCAAGCTTTGTAGCAATCAATGCTACCATCAAACTTTCTCTTGATCTTGTAGACCCACTTCATACCAATAGCCTTCTTGCAAAAAGGCAAGTCAACTAAATCCCAAACATCTCCTCCACTGGTGTGGCCAAGTCTTCCAGTAGTTTTGGGTCCAAGTATGGGGCTGACTTGATAGGAAAATATCCTATCTTTTCCTCCAACCATGCTGAGGGTAGCTCCTGTACTGGTATGGGTTGTGTGTTCTCCTCACTTGTGCTTCCTTCCTTCTTGCTTTTCCTCTATGGTTTTGGTGCAATCAATTGCTAAGACTTGTAGTGGGTTGTACCATTACCTTCTTTTTCTTACCCTTCTTTGCTTTTCTTTGAGTAAGTGGCATGTTCCCCTAAGCTAATGGATTCACATAGGCCTATGCCATTATCTATCTCAACTGTCTCCTCTGGTATCCCTTCCCCTTAGCTTATAGGTGGTCTTGATGCTGGTCAATTCTAGAATGCTATTGTCGGCCAGTTTTCCAGCCCACAACTATTAAATGTCATCACCTAGCATTTAATGATGGCTTTAAATGCTGGCCCAACATTAGATGCTGGCCGACTATATTATATGCTGGTATGGACTGTTTATAGCTGGCCGACATGAGGTGTGGGGAGTCTATGATGCTTAGCATCAATTCTTAGGCATGTAACATGCCTTGTGACTGCCCCATGGCTGGCCCATGCACATGTAACTCCTACATGCTTCTATATGCTTGTGTTATATGCAACTATAGGACTGAGTTATGCATGCCTAGCCTCACATGACTTCTACATGCTTGTTCTCCGAGTGGATTAAGGGATTGACCCTGACACCTAAGGCTTGGAGAATGACCAACATAGCTCGTGCCTGACATGTCCTCAACTGGGGCTCACAGGGCCACGGCATACAACAAATAATCCTAACATTGGCCCTTCCTACTGGAGGACAATGCCTATTTCTAAATTGTTGGCATCTGTAATCATATATACCTAGATGAATCCAAGAACATGCCCAAATTCACCTTATAAGAATGTGAAATTTATAACCTCATGGTAGTCATCCACAAGACAATAAACCATCAACTCCATCATGCATAGTATGGACTGGATACTACGACATCCCCACTAACGTCATCAGTGCCCAATAGTGGGTGTAGAACTTAGTATCAATATATGCTCCCACACACACACACACACACACATAAGAGCATACATTCATACAAAGATCTATGTACTGAGTTTCTGTTAGAGCTCCGAAGATATAGGGCAAACTCAGCCATAATGAAGCCTAGCACTAAGGATCATAACAAATAGAAAGAATTATTACACCAAAAAGATAGTTGATAGGGCATATGCACCACTAAAGATAGAAACAATTAACCTAGTATCAACTGGCTGCAACTTGGACGAAAACTTCACAATGTGAAATTCGCATGTCCGCTAACGGATCACCCCAAAAAGGATCATCCCATGAAGCCAACTCTGTCACCCCAAAGATCATCCCATGAAGCCAACTTGAAACCAAAGACTTGGAGGCAACTTTCTTCATTGCATGGGATGCCTCCAGTGCTTTGCCCATAACGAACACTTTCTGCCAAGGCATCTTCACGCCCTTAAGCAAATCTATAAGAAGTGTTGCAATGTCAGAAAATTTATCCATGTGGAAACTGTCTGCTTGTACGTGGAGTCTTCAAAGTATTCACAAAATCTCTTCACAAGTGCTCTTCACATACACACAAGTGTTCGAGCGAACCCGAAAAGCCTCTTTCACGCGATCAAAAGTCCGAAAACATTTTTGGCAACCAAATTTGCAAATCCCTGACGTAGAACACTCTTTAACGCAAGGACTTGTCCCAAGCTAGGGTTTTTGCTAAAATTAGGATTTCTACTATTTTTTAGGGTTTCTACTGAAAATTGGGGTTTCTAACATCAATTTAGGGTTTTCGACAACAAGTTAGAATAGATCCGTATTGTTCGTACATGTTCGTATGGTTGACACATGGCAATCCATACCTAGGTTGCAAGAAAAACGACTCGCGCCCAGGGCTGGGCGACGTTTTTTTTATAAAGCTGGGTCCCATTTTTAAAAAATGACAACGTTTTTTTTATTTAAAAAATCAGCACAGTGCAAATAAGCACGTCGAGTTTGAAGATAACGTTACGCAAATCAACGCGGCGCGCCCTTCTCTCTGCAGACACACACACAGACTCACCTACCTACACACACATGTCCCACACAGAGACTCACTCGCCTACATACACTTCTGTGCACATCAGTTTTCTTCATGCAGGAAGAGGGAGCAAATAACCAGCCGCCTTGCTTTTGCTTCGACTATGTCCCTCGCTCTGTGATTTTTTAGCCTTGTCCTTGCCCTCTTAATCTCAGAAACTCTCTCACACTAGCCCATGCTATCAGAGAGCAAGCTCTTAGATGCAAATGCATTCACTTTGTGTTGACTCCCGAGTGGCTTTGCTCAAAGACTCTTCAATCCGAGCAAAACCGCCCACCTCAAACAAAAAAAGACCAAGTATTTAGATAAATTCAATCATGTTTTCTTCTCCTTCAGCTTCCGCAACCCCTTTAATCAACCCATTCAAGCCCAAACCACCGTCCCTGAGCCTCTTTGGAAGTATGTTACTGCAATTGGCACATTTGGTAGTGGGGGCAGTAAGAAATGGAGGTGCTCTTTTTGCAACTTGGAGTTCTCAGGCTCATATTCCCGAGTCCGGGGCCGCGAGCCCATACTGCTACAGCATACATCAAAGCAAGGGTGACTAGTGTGTCAAACAACCACCCCTTCGTGCGGGGCTCCTGGAAGTGTGCCTGATGACATTGTCTCTCTAGCATGGCCAGAGCTGCATACCCTCGTGTGAGTCTATCCCTGGCTGCCTATGATAAAGAGAGAGAGAGAGAGAGAGAGAGAGAGAGAGAGAAATGAAATGATATATTAACGTCTCTAAAAGGCCATAATGACCAAAACTGAGAGTACATCTAAAGTTGGTGTCTCATCAAAGAGAACAACTAAATGAAACTAAAAAGTACAATAAATTGATTGTCTTACAATTATAAGAACTATAAGTAAGACTCCTAGATGATACTGAGTAGAAAATACTGAAAAATGTATATCAAGTAGATCCATGTATGTTGATCAGTTGAAGTGTTGTCCTCTCCTCAGATCAAATATCTCCGCCATGGGGCTGTCTAGAATGGAGAGGTCGTAGAAGCGAGGTAGGCGCCTCCGATGCCGAGCAATAATGGCTCTGGCGATGGTGAGGATGTCGTGGTCAGGATCCTGGTGGGCGTGGCCAACAAGCACGACATAAGATGACTGGTCTATCACTGGTGACTCCCTGGGAGCGTGGCCGATGCCCTGATGGCCCAATGGAGGAGGTATCAGGAGGTGTGGGGGCTGGGTTGCTGGTGCTAGTGCTGGTGCCGAAGAAATCTGTCAGGATCCTCTGTCTAGATACATCATGGCTCGGTCTCCTGTCTGCCAAGAGGGTCTCTC